>NC_081362.1:38585461-38865461 GCF_030684315.1 Stegostoma tigrinum
GTGGTCAGAGTGTTAGTGTGTGTGCCTGGGCAGTGAATTGTATCGTGGTGTGTGTGTGTGTGTGTGTATGTGTGTATGAGGTGTGTATAATGTCTGTATCATGGTGTGTGTCTGTGTGTGTGTTGGGGGACTGTGTGTAAGCGTTGCGTTGGGCTGTGTGTGTGTGTGTGTGTGTGTGTGTGTGTGTGTGTGTGTGTCTGTGTGTACTAGGGTTTGCAGTTTGTGTATGGGGGTGGTGTTGCGTGGAATGTATATGTGGGGTGGGGTGTGTGTGTGGAGGTTTGGAGTGAGTGTGTGCGTGTGTGTGGGCTTGGGTGTGTGTGTGTGGGTGTGTGGAGTGTGTGTGTGCGTGTGTGTGGTGGGGTGTGATTGTGTTAGTGTGGGGTGGTGTGGAGTGTATGTTTGTGTGCGTGGTCAAGTGGAGTGTGTGTTTGTGGGTCAGGTCAGGTGTGTGTTTGTGTGGGGGCAGTGGGATGTGTGTTTTTGCATTGGGGACTGGAGTGTGTGTGAGGGTGTAGATAGACTGTGTGTGTGGGGTTTTTTGAGTGTGTGTGTGTGTGTGTGTGTGTGTGTGTGTGTGTGTGTCTGTGGTCTGAGTGGAATGTGAGTGTGTGTGTGTTGGTGGTGGAGTGTGTGTGTGTGTGCGTGCGCGCGCACTCATGCATGGCTGATAAATCTAGCATTCCTGCATTCTCTGACGGACTGAACATACCTGTCAAGCCCCAAGCAACGGCCCTCCACATGGGTCCAATTCAACTCTTGCTTTACCCGCTCCCCCATGGATCTCTCTGTCAAATGATCGAATTCGTTGTTTTTCTCATTGGGCTCACATCTTGGAGAAATTTCCACAGTCTGATGAATTCCTCTGTGCTCGCAGCAAACTACCCAGCCTTCAGGACAACATTGACCACAACCCCTTACAACCGAGTCATGGCAACCTCTGTTAGACATGTCAGATCTTTGAGATGGGCACCACCATCACCCATGGGAATACCATCCATCAAGTACACAGCAGATACTCATGTGACTCGTCCAAAATTGTCTATCTCATACGTTGCAGGCAAGGATGCCCTGAGGCATGGTACATTGGCGAAACCTTGCAGACGCTCTGACAACAGATGAATGGACACTGCGCAACAATCGCCAGACAGGAATGAGCCTTAAAAGAGGAAGTAACCTAGAAGATTGATGAAGGCAGAGTGATAGACCTTGTTTACTTGGACTTAAGTAAAGCCTTTGACAAGATTCTGCATGGCAGCCTAATTCGTAAAGTTAGAACACATGAGATACAGGGTGAACTTGCCAATTGGATACAAAATTGGCTTAATGGCAGGAGACAGAGACTGAGATGAAGGGTTTTTTTTTAAACTGGTGGCCTGTGACCAGCGGTGTTCCACAGGATCAATGCTGGATCCATTTTTGTTCTAATTTATATGAATGATTTGGATGAGAAATTAGAAGGGATCGTTAACAAGTTTGCAGACAGCACCAAGATTGGTGGCATAGTGGGCAGTGAAGAAAGTTTTATCTGAGATTACAAAGAGAGCTTGATCAATTGGATCAATAGGCTGAAAAGTGGCAGATGAAATTTAATTTGGTTAAATGCAAGCATTGCACTTTGGTAAATCAAACAATGGCAAGACTTATACAATTAAAAGTAGGGTCTTTGGTAGTGTTGTGGAACAGAGAGACCTAAAGGTTCAGGTATGTAATTATTTGAAGTTTGCATAATGTTTAGATAGTGTGTTTAAGAAGGCATTTAGCACATTTGCTTTCATTGCTCAGACCTTTGAGCATTGGAGTTGGGATGTTATGTTGAGCTTGTACAAGATGTTGGTGAGACTTCTTCTTGAGTGTTATGTGCTGGCCTGGTTGCCCTGTTATCGAAGGACATTATTAAACTGGAGAGGGTTCAGAAGTGATTTATCAGGAGATTGCCAGGAATGGAGGGTTTGAAGCATAGGGAGACACTTGATAGGCTGGGATATCTTCCACTGGAACATATGAGGTTGACGGGTGACCTTATAGAGTTTTATAAAATCGTGAGGGGTATAGGTAAAGTGAATGGTAGGTGTCTTTTCCCTAGGGTGGGGATTTCAAGACTAGGGGACACATTTTTAAGGTGAGAGGAGAAAGATTTAAAAAGTATATTGGGGTAAATTTTTTACAGAGAGAGTGGTTCATGTACGGCATGAACTTTCAGGGGAGTGGTGGATGCAGGTACAATGTTTAAAAGAAATCTGGATAAATACATGAGTAAGAAATGTTTGGAGAAATATGGGCCAAGTGCAGGGAGGTGGGACTTATTTAGTTTGGGAACATGGTCGGCATGGACTGGTTGGATGAGGGGTCTGTTTCCATGTTGTATGATTCTATGACACTGTGAGAAAGTTCCGCGCGTGGAACTGAACTTAATTGTAAACAACAGGGGCTGGGAAGCGAGCAAAATTCAAGAAGGGGAGATGAAATGCTATTTGAAGTAGACAGAGCTTTGAAGGCCTTTGCATCTAAACTTGATAATATACATGCTGAATGGACTGCTATGCCAACTGGAGGATCGTCTTCGTTGTATTTGTGAAAATGTAATTTATAGCTAAAAATTGGCTGCACTTTGTCTATGATTTTAACCTATCCCGATTCTGTGTCTTAGGACTTGGTAGTTAGAGAAGACAGTATTTTATTTATGTGTTTGATTCTTACACAGCAAGATGATTTTGTTTTAAACCATAGAGTCTTGTGGTTTTCATTTTCAGCAGTTAACTACAATTTACAATTTCTCCTTTAAAATCGTTATTGGTCTCGACCAAGACTATAACTAAAAATTCCAATGAAGCTCTGAGATTTATTTTGAGGAGTGTCAAATTTTAAAATAATGACATTATGTAAAACATGTATAGAACCCCAGTCAAACCACATTTGAGGTATAGTGAACAGCTCTAGTTTCCATATTCTAAGAACATACAAAAACTGAAGTATGTGCAAAATAAAGCTGGCACCAGAACTGAAACATTACAATTTCATTCAAAACGAAATTAGTTGAATATAGGACAGAAAAAGGAACAAAAAGATATGCTGTGTTGGAATAATTTAGAGTAATGTCTCTTTACAAGCTCAATTGGAAATGAGACAAACACCTAAAACCTATCACATGGCCAGAAGCCACATGCTCTCAGCTGTTCAAACCCTGCTATGTTTTGAGATTACTCTGTATTGTTTATTCCAGTTGAGCTGTAGACAAGCCTATCAGAAATCTTTAGGCAAGTGGAATCCATATACTTCATTTGTATTACAGTGAGGTAATAAAAGAATGTTATTACAAAATATGCTGAAATGAAGCAAGAGGAAAAGAAAGAGATCCATGTCAGTTGTAAACACCAACATTGAGCAGTCAGACCAAATGGTTTGTTCCACGACAACAAAGTCTAGAGTTGGATGAACACAGCAGGCCAGGCAGCATCAGAGGAGCAGGAAAGCTGACTTTTCGGTCTAGGCCCCTTCTTCAGATTTCTGAAATCTGAAGAAGGGGCCTAGACCCGAAACGTCAGCTTTCCTGCTCCTCTGATGCTGCCTGGCCTGCTGTGTTCATCCAGCTCTACACTTTGTCATCTCAGGCTCCAGCATCAGCAGGTCCTGCTATCTCTGATTATCTGTGACTCTTTCTCTTACTCAGCCTTTAGAAGGGGATACGTAGAAATAACTTGGAAAAAAAGACGCTGTGACTTAATGGCTCATTGTAATGAATGAAGTTTTCAGTTTATGTTTTAAAGACACAAAGAAATAGTGAATCACAAAACTGATCCTTTTTTAAGGACTAGCCAATGATATAACAGATATTACAATCCTGACGGGGACTGTTAATGTTTGCAGAAATTCAGCCATGCAGCAATTAACCAATCAAGCTATGCCACAAGATTTCATGTGCCCAGACATAAACGGGCTTCATTGTATATCAAAAAGAATTAAATAAGGTAAGCACGATTGCCTTAATATTATAGTTTATAAGGACATATAAACTCAGTTTTGCTTTTAACTTTGCCAACTCCTGCTAAGACTTTCCTTACGAAATAATGAAGGCTCATTCACTTATCATGGGACCAACCCTGTCTTCTACAAATAAGTGGAATTCATTTTAATTCTTCTCAGTATTCGAACATTTCCCAATGTGCAAGTTTAATTGGGATTCTTCCATTAGCTTTTGGCTAAGCAGTTCTTTTTTAATAGATATCATTACTAGGATTTTTCTACTCATATTCTAAAACGTATGGATTATGACCTAAATGTTCACAATATAGGATTCCAAGGTAATTAAAAGCAGTTAATATTAACCAACTGTATGAGTGGAAAATATAACTTGCAAGCAAAGCATAAAATTGAAGCTCCAGAGGATTGCTCCTATACCTCAGTACTTTGAATTGTTATGATGCAGCTGGAGGCCATTCAGCCTGTCATATCTACATTGACTGAACATTTTAGCTTGGTGCCAATTTCCTGCATTTTCCCCAAAAACCTGCACATTTGTTTCTATTTAAGTAATTACCCATGCCCTCTTGAGTGCCTCATTTGAACATCCCACCACAGTACTTTCAAGCAGTCATAATTGGTGGTTCCTATTAGACAAAGGTGACTCTCCTCCACTATCAAGTTTAGTCCATAGATGGCTGTATAGACTGATATGGCTTCTGCAGGCTCTGGTACACTTGGGATAGAAGGTGGTTGTGGGAAGGGGTGGGTGGGCATTGGCGTGGCAAGACACTCCATATACTGTTTCTGCCTGGTGTCTGCTTTTTCCTGATGACAAGTTTCGAAGTGTCCAATGCCTTCCTGGATGGTCCTCTTCCAATTTGCACGGTCTTGTGTAGTGAATCCTTAGGTGACTGTGGGAATGCTGCATTTCATCAGTGGGGAGTGAGGGTATCACTGAAGTGCTTTCTCTGTCCACCTGGGGCTTGCCTGCTGTTTGGAAGCTGAGGATAAAGCACCTGCTTGGGGAGTCTCATGTCGGTTATACTGACGACATACCCAGCCCATTGTAACCGGTCAAGGGGGTGTCAGTGCCTCGATGCTGGGGATGTTGGCCTGGTTGAGAATGCTGGTGTTGGTGCATCTTTCTCCCTAGCAGATTTGCAGGATATTGCGCAGGCAGCGTTGGGTGGTACTGCTCAAACACCTTGAAGTTTCTTCCATAGTCAGTCCACAGCTCAGAGTCAGATAAGAGGGTGGGAACCACAGCTGCTCTATAAGCCATGATCTTGATGTCAAATCTGATATTGTTGCCCTCAAACGCCTTTCTCCTCAGGCAGCTGAAGGTTGTGCTAGAAAACTGGAGGTGGTGCAGGGTCTCTTCATCAATGGCTGCTTTGACTGACAAGGTACTCATAAGGTATTGGAAGGGACTAATATTCTCTAAGGTCTTCCTGTGGACCTTGATGGTCAGGGGGGTTGCTGGACAATGCTGGGCCAAGTTGGTGGAGGACCTTTGTCTGGTGATTTATTAAGCCTAAGACCATACTTTCACATGCCTTCAAGCACGAGAGACATGATTCTCACTGTGCAACAGCTGCAGGACAAATGCAGTGAATAGAACGCATCCCTAAACATTGCCTTCTTTGGCCTTACAAAAGCCTTTAACACCATCAATCAGAAAGCAATATGGCGCATCCTTTTCCACTTTGGTTGCACAATGAAGTTTGTCACCATCCTTCGCCTGCTCCGTGATGATGTAGAAGTTGTGGTAATGACCAACAGCTCCACCACCAATCCATTCCCCGTTCAGACAAATATCAAGCAGGGCTGCATCATACCCCCACACTATTCTTGATCTACTTCGCTGCAGTGCTTCACCTTATCACCAACGAGCTCACTGCTGGATTGGAGCTAAACTACAGAATCAGCAGGGAATTATTCAATCTCTGCCACCTTCAAACCAATACCGAAATCACCCAAACCAGTGTCATTAAGCTGCAGTACACAGATGATGCTTGCATATGTGCAATCTCAGTGGATGTACTCCAGACCATCGTCAGCACCTTTCCCAGTGGTGCACAGACCTGGACTCACAGCGTGCAAATGTTTTTCTCACCTCGCATTTGTTCCTTCTACAAAATGGTTCAAAACTGCGCTCTCTCGTTTTCAATCCATTTGCAATTGGGAACAATGTCATCCTATCCACTCTGTCCAGATCTCTCATGATTTTGTAAACTTCTGTCGAACCTCTTCTTAGCCCTCTTTCCAAGAAAAAACAATTCCAGTTTCTCCAATCTTTCCTCATAACTGAAGTGTCTCATTCTTGGAACAAAGAACAAAGAAAATTACAGTACAGTAACAGGCCCTTTGGCCCTCCAAGCCTGCACCGACATGCTGCCTATCACAACTAAAACCCCCTACCCTTCTGGGGACTGTACCCCTCTATTCCCATTCTGTTCATAGATTTGTCAAGTTGTACTTTGAAAGTCACTATAGTACCTGCTTCCACTACTACTCCCCGCTGTGAGCTCCTGGCACCCACAACCATCTGTGTTTAAAAAAAACTTGCCTTGTACATCACTTTTAAACCCTCCCCCTTGCACCTTAAAGTCATGGCCCTAGTTAACTGACTCTTCCACCCTGGGAAAAAGCTTCTGATTGTCTACTCTGTCAATGCCCTTCATAATCTTGTAGACCTCTTTTAGGTCACCCCTCCTAAAATCTCTGTCATCCCAGTGAGACCAACCTAAATTTCTCCAACCTCTCCACATAGCTAATGCCCACCATACCAGGCAACATCCTAGTAAATCTTTTGTGTACCCTCTCCAAAGCCACTACAACCTTCTATTAGTGGGGACCAGAATTGAACACAATATTCCAAATGCGGCCTAACTTAAGGATCTGTAAAGCTGCACATTACCTGCCAATTTTTAAATTCAATGCACCGGCCAATGAAGGCAAGAATACCATATGCCTTTTTGACTACCTTTTCCACCTGTGTTGTCACTTTCAGTGAGCTTTGTACTTGTACACCCAGATCCCTCTGCCTGTCAGTACTCTTGAGGGTTCTTCCACCTACTCTATTTCCATACTATATTTTTCATCTGGGTTAGACCTTCCAAAATGCAACACCTCACATTTTTCCAGATTAAACTCCATCTGCCACCTCTCTGCCCAAGACACAAACCGATCTATATCCTGCCATATCCTTCGATGGTTCTCATCGATACCCGCAATTCTACCAATCTGCGTCAAACTTACTAATCAAGCCAGTTACATTCTCCTACAGATCATTTATATATATTACAAACAGCAATGGTCCCAACACTGATCCCTGAGGAATGCCACTAGTCACAGCCCTCCATTCAGAAACGTACCCTTCCACTGTTACCCTCTGTCTTCTGTGATTGAGCCAGTTTTTTAAATCCATCTTGCAAGCTCATCTCCCATGCGATTTTAATCTTCTGTATCAACCTGCCATGACCAACATTGTCAAAGGCCTTACAGAAGTCCATGTAGATAACATCGATTAACCCTAACCTTACTGGTCATCTCTGTCACTTATTCAAAAAACTCAAAAAGTAGTGAGACACGACCTCCCCTTCACAAAACCAGGTTGTCTCTCTCTAATATACCCATTGATTTCCAGGTGGGAGTAAATCCTATCTTGAAGAATCCTTTCTAATAATTTCCCTCCCATTGATGTAAGGCTTGACAGCCTGTAAATAGCTGGAATATCTTTGCCACCTTTCTTAAACAAAGGAACAACATTGGCCACTCTCAATCCTCTGGGACTTCCACTGTGGCCAGTGAGGATACAAAGATTTCCCTCAAGGCCCCAGCAATTTGCTCCCTTGCCTCTCTCAGTATTCCAGGTATATCCCATCAGGCCCTGGGGACTTGTCTCTCTTAATATTTTTTAAGACTCCCAATACCTCGTATCCGCACCCCAAGTCCTAATCAATATACGGGAAGGTAAAATCATCCACAATAACAACCCTGTTACTTTTACATCTTGTCAAAATCTGCCTACATATCTGTTCTTCTATCTCCTGCTAGCTGTCGGGAGACCTCTGGTAAATCCCAAACATTGTGATTGCACCCTCCCTGTTCTTGAGCTCTACCCATATTGACTCACTGTATGAGCCATCTGAGGTGTCCTCCTGCAGTACAGCTGTGGTATAATCCTTAACAAGTAGTGTTACTCCCCCATCCCTTTTATATCCCCCTCTATCCCACCTGAAACATCTGTATCTTGGAGCATTAAGCTGCCAATCCTGTCCCTCCCTTAACTAGATGATGAAGGGTCTCGGCCCAAAACGTCAGCTTTTGTGTTCCTGAGATGCTGCTTGACCTGCTGTGTTCATCCTGATCCACACTTTGTTATCTCGGATTCTCCAGCATCTGCAATTCCCATTATCTCCCTCCCCTAACTAAGTCTCTGTAATAACAACAACATCAACAACAATTCTCATAAACTTGTTCTGCACTCTTTCCAATGCATTCACATCCTTCCTTTAGTGTGGCATTCAAAAATGTGCGCATTAGAGGTCTAACATTATCTAATATATACATTATTTAAATAAATATTACCACATGCTGTTACTAAGCCACGAGTGAACTAACAGGTGTGCTTAGTCATGTTTCATTCTTACAATCTTTCCTGCTTTTCTCCTCCATCCTGAAGTTCAGAATATGCGGAAAACACCATTTCACCAAAATATGGTCATCTTTCATGTGTAACAAACGTTAAGGCAGGATTTTTAACTATGAAGTGGAAGACAACTAAACCAAATCCTGCTCCCATTCAAAATTTACAAGAATAATTTACATGTATATGGCATGTACGATTCATACGTTTCTCTAATTTACCTGCATCACAGCGATGAACCTTCAAGTGTGTATACATTGACTGTGAAGCAAGTTAGGATGATTCAAGAATGAGAAAGTATAACATAAACACAATTTATTTCTTTGTTATCAGGTAGCTCAGCACAGAAAAATGATCCAGTCGGGAAGCTTTGTCTGTATGCATTTATACCACTTTAATAGTGTATTTACCTCAGTGACCTCAAAGAAGATTCAATATTTTCAACATAAAATCTTGTAATGGCCCAAGCTGACAGGGATCAACCAACTTAACTTTCAACTCTAGATAAAGGGACAGAATTTCCATTCTTCATCAATATCTAACAAATGCTTGTTGGATGTATGCGTGTTTAGATGCTACATTTGGATGCATTTCATTTGTTGAGTTGAACATGGTTCTTGTTCCCCAGGCTCTCAAATGAAGAATAAACAATTGGCTAAAGTACCCAGGATACTTGTAGAAGGTTTTACTGGAAGAAGCCAAAACCGTGTTTTGAGCATTAAGAGAAGCAAAAACGTTGTTCAACAAAATGTGCAGGAAATACTTGACACGAAGGAATTTTATTCTACAGAATGGTACAGAAGTTACTGCAGCTATCTCCCTGCCAATAACCTGCAACTGTAGGACAGATGTTTACAAAGATACGTGCTAACAATTAAAAGTATTTTTAAACGGCGGAAAAATGGTCTCCATTGAGTCTGGCATCTTGGCTCAGGTCCAGTTTGAGGGTGTGCATCTGCACATTCCTAACCACCTGCAGCTTGGCCCCACATCCTATTCAATATATTCGAAAGTGATAGACTTACTTGGAAACAGTTTTGTTTTAGAAAACTGCCTTAAGCATATAATGTTTAAATATAATGTTTGAAAGTGCATAGAACAATAGGAATGAAATTTATTTTGAATTTTTTTTAGATAATATTGTGAAAGTAATCCTTCTGCATACTCCCATTAAATTTAAATTTCTCATTGTACTGTAACCATTTTTAAAGTAATTGCTTCATTACAGTATATCAGAAAATACTCTGTTTCGAAAACTACGAGTTGAAGTAAATCACTGAAGCAGACATTCAGGTTACTCTGTCCTTTTATTTAGTCAGCCACATGTGGTACTGTTTTGAAAGCAAATAATATGTATATGCAACTTGACTGTGTGCAGAAAATCACCTACGTGTTAGTTCATCCGTGGTATTGTGGGGTGTTGATTCTTTGTGGTATTTATCACAGATGTTGTCATCAAGTATTTTTATTGTAGTTATTTTCCATCTCCTGCTGTATCAAAAGACTAGGCACAGTGAGCATATGTACACATCTCATCAGGTGCCAGTGTTTTCTTTTCCACAACACAGAAGCCACACTGTGGAAATTCTTTTCCTTGCTTTGGTCAATCAGTGTGCCCAAAGTGTTTTTTTTCTCTAAAAGATTCAATTGAGTATAATTGCTTTAACCAGGAGATTTTCTGGGTTTGGAACTCACATTCAACATGAAATTCCCTTTTGTGTATTACTTCATACATCTGCTGGTGTAGTTCCAAAAATGTCAGAGGTCCTGAAGTGTTAAAGGAAAGTTCTTTCATTTATGTACTGCTTTCTACAATCACAGGATGTCCTAAAACACTTTACAGCCAATGAAGTACTTTTGAAGTGTAGTCCCAGTTCAAATTTAGGGAAACATGAACAGCATATGTACACATACTAAAGTTGTAGAAATATCAAGGACTGAAAAATCTATTTTAATAAAGCTAATTGTAGGAAATATATTGACCGTACCAAGGTATGCTTTAATGGCTTCAAGTTAATATTTATTGAATTGTGCTATTTTTCATGTTAACTTTAACAGTGGGAATCAGCAGTATATTTGACCATGGGATGTAGGTCAACCATAAATATATGATCATTATAGTGATTGTAACAATGTCAGTCCAGTGGAAATAACATAATATGAGTTCCCTGATTATGGCTGCTAATCTGGTCCAGCCCAGCAGTCCTGGCTGATAGATAAGAACAGGAGTGCCAGATATCCTGTTCACTCTGAGAGCTGATTCTGCGGGAGCTGGGTCAGTGTCAAGGACTCCCAACATATAAATAGAGGGTTATCTGGTGGTGGGATATTGGCACCTTTGGAGTTATTTCATTAACAAAGAACAAACTACTTTTAAGGGCTATTATCAACTCAGTAGCTCTTGAACACATAAAAACATGGTCAGAAGTTACATGACACTATAGTCTAACAGGTTTATACCAAATCACAAGATTTCATAACGTTGCTCCTTTGTCAGGGGAAGTGGTTAGAACAAAGGAGTGGTGCTCCAAAATCTTGTGGTTTCAAGTAAACCTGTTGGATTATAACCTGGTGTTGTGTGACTTCTGACCTTGTCCACCCAGTCCAACACCAGCATCTCCACAACATAAAAACATGATAATAGATTGACTTCTATCTGCCTTTGCTCTTTAATAGTAAAACCTAGCAAAAATACTTGCCCAAATCATTGTTCTTTAGTCAAACATGTTAAATTGAACACAGTCTATGAAACAACAAAACATTTGCGAAGTCACAATGGTTTGTTGGCATTCAGTTTAGCCAATGATAAAACCTACTGCTAACAGAACTTAGGTTAATTATCTCCCAACTGACTGAAGAATACAAATTAAATAACAGTATACAAAACAATATGTTGGATATCACTTTGATACTGAATGCATACAGTTCCAGGCTGCTTTTCTATTGAATCATTTATAGTTCTGCTGCAAATTTGGAATTTGTTGTAAATTTTAGTGGGTTTGGTGTTAAGGTGCTAATTAAAAGGTGCGATATTATTCATTCTGATCTCTGGATAACAGATTTAATTCAAATAAGGCATCAAAGGATTCCCAACTGCCAATGTGTTTATACTGCAGACTTGATATATACAATACAATGTTAATAATATGGTGCCACCATTATTTTTACAGCACTGTGCTATATAAAAGTATTTTTGCCTTGGGGTGTCTATATCAATGCTAACACAGCATCTACAATTGTTTCCTTAAGAGAAGGACAGCACTGACAAAAAAAATTGTCTTTGCCAAACAAAAACTTCAAACTATAATTATCAAATTTAAGTTAATACGACAGTAATTCCTACCATATGTCTTCTAGTCACGGAAAGTTTTAGAGGCATAGAGAAGTTTTGCAATTGTTGGGTTTTTTTCCTCTTTGATTTTCCCCAGGCAGATTTGATGCACCTCCTCATAAATGGTCTGGTGTGTGTTTCTGCCTTAAAGCTATATAGCTGAGCATGAGTATGGGGCCTATTGACTGTGGTTAGAGTGAGAATAATTGAGAATAAACTTTGTATTTTTAAAGAGAAAGAACAATTTGCTCTCTCTCAATCCCTGTTGCTGTTTTACTTCCTTAACCACCCATGCCTAAGCCTCACTGATGATGCCCCACTGTTACATATTGCCACTAGTACAGTCTGAGGCATTAACACACCCTCCCAGCAATATTGTAATATAATGGACAGAATTAGAGATGAACAGCAAAATTATCCCATACCCTGAAGAAATTAGACAATGGCGAGTCTTTTGGGAAGATATGTTGAGATTGGCATATATATCAGATTCCAGCTCAAAACTTGCACCTCTGGGCCTCCATCTTGGAAAGGAATTACCAAGATCTTAGGGTCCACTCTGTGGGCAGCAATCACTGACACCATCCTGTCGACAGGGATTGGAATCATCACATCCTCAAGACACATCTTCAATGTGCTTCACTTCTGTGCACCCTTTGGAGCACACCAACAGCTTTCAAGTGCTCACCTCATAGATTGGACCACGGTGCAAGTCAGAGTTGCTTGCTTACTATCATAGTGCTTTGTGCTTGTTTGGGTACTCACAGCATCTCTGCCTTTCCTTTTTGTGCTTTGCTGTGTGATTCTGAAAGTAAAGTATCATGGTACCTTTGAGCACAGACACAGCGTTTGTCATGGTTGCCAGCAGTGATCATTGAATATTGGACATGGGGAGGTGACAGCCTGGTGGTATTATCATTGGTCTGTTAATCCAGAGACGACTGTAATGTTCTCAGGCTCCTGAGTTTGAATCCCATTACAGCAGATGGTGAAGTTTGCAGATGGGGCAATCAGCATTGATGAAATGTAACCATTGCAAAAGTTAGTGCCTTTGGAAAAAGGTGGGGAAGGGAAATTGAAGGAGCATAGATGGCAAATTAACTAGAAGTTGTTGTACCTGCAAAATGACAAAATAACAAAGTCCAAATTTGACCTAAAATCTTGTGTCACTGCTGAAAAATCCCAGCAGAGACCTGGCTGTTCTCCGTCAGCGAAGGTCAGAGTAAGGTCTTCGCAAATCTTTTCATGCCTGAATTATATCAGTTTTGACAAGTGCTAGGGAATGATTATTAAAGCTCTAATTTTTGACCTTGCAGTTGCTTGATGGGCAGGGGAAGTGACGCATGTTAAAATATCAGCTGCATGGAACTCATACCATGTAGTAAATGTGTCTTCTGGAGAATGTGGGGCCCTCACTCAAGTAAGCAAAATCCTGATCGTCCTCCAAATTTTGAGGTCTGATGGTATCATTCAAACTTATATTTGAAACATTATTTCAATTCCAGATTGTGCAAATCAGAAACTGTTAATCCTGCCCAAGGAAGCAACTGTGATAAGGGCTTCAGAAAAGGCCAAGACAATTTTCCACCCCCTCTCATGATCCAGGTACCTGACTACCAGGACCATTCTTGCAGATCCCTACTGTGCTTCTTATCCTTCCCATTAAAGTCAGATGGCAGTCAAGCCTGGACCCTCTGTGTTAAGCCAAAGGTTAAAACGCCAGTCCCTCATTGGTTCTTTCTCCATGCTTAGATTCAAGAACTATTTTCCAGTCATGCATTACCTGGTGATATTGAGGAAAGAAAGGGACATGAAAGGCTAAAGCATATTTTAAAGAGACTGAAGAGTAAAAATTCCTGCTGTTGTCATGAATGAGAGAACTTACATAATCATTTAGATTTATTGATCAATTGAATGAATGATCAAATATACTGTGGAACAAAGGATCACAGCTTGGCTGTTTTAAAAAAACAAATCCTGATTTAAGCTGAGTATTTTCTGGCAAACCAACTGCACATTCGTGTTGAGTTTGAGTTTGATTTATTAATGTCACATGCACCAAGATACAGTGATAAGTATTGGTTTGCATACTATACAGGCAGATTGTACCATACAAAATGCATCAGGGTAGCAAAACAAGAGCACAGAATACCGAGATAAAGCCACAGAAAAGGTGCAGAGAGAGAGAGATCCTTTTGAGAGATCCACTCGAAAGTCTGATAACAGCAGGGAAGAATCTATTATTGTATTTGTTCATACATGTATTCAAACTTTTATGTCTTCTGCCTAAAGGAAGAGGGTAGAAGCGAGCATAACCAGCGTGAGAGGCGTTTTTGATTATGTTGGTTGATTTCCCAAGGCAACAGGAAGTATAGAGGTAGCTAATGAATGGAAGGCTAGTTTGCATGATTGACTGGCTTGCATTTCTTGCAGTCCTGAGAAGAGCAGTTACCATAGCTTGTTGTGATGCATCCAGATAAGATGATGCACGTTTAAAAATTGGTAAGTCTTTGTGAAGTGCCAAATTTCCTTAGCCTCCTGAGGAAATAAAGACATTGTTGTGCATTCTTGACCATCGTGTCAAAATGGGTGGACCAGGAAAAATTGTTGGTGATCATCATTTCCAGGAACTTCACACTCCCAACAACCTCCACCTTAGCATCATTGACGCAGACAGGGGCGTGCATTCCATTCTACTTCCTGAAGTCAATGACTTCATTTTGTTGATGTTAATGGAGAGATTGTTGTCTTTACACCATGCCACTAAGCATTCAATCTCTTTCCTGTATTCTAAAAGAGAGATGCAAGAGTAGACATTGGACTGCTGGAAAATGAGGCAGGGGGTGTTTTACTGGGGTACTAAGAAATGACATAGGCACTTCACATCAGTTTTCACCATGGAAGACACCAGCAGCATATCAGAACTTCAAGACAGTGAGAAGGCAGAAGTGAGTGTATTGGCCATCCCTAAGGAGAAGGCACTGTGGAATCTGAAATGTCTGAAGATAGATAAATCACCTGGACTACACCCCAGAGTTCTGAGGGAGATAAGGGATTGTGGAGGCATTGGTGATAATCTTTCAGGAATCGCTGAAATTGTGGAAGATGCCAGAGAACTGAGAAATGGCTAATGTAATACTTCTGTTTAAGAAGGGAGGCAGGCAGATGGTAGGATACTACAGGCTGTGGTCTAGCCTCAATTGCTTTAAGTTTTACAATCCATTATTAGGGTCAAGATTGCGGAGTAATTGATAGTAGGATAATATTGGACTAAGTCAGCACAGCTTAGTCAAGGGGAGATCATATCTTACAAATCTGTCAGAATTTTTTGAGGAGGTGACGAGCAAATTAGACAAAGGGAAAGCAGTGGGTGTGATCTACTTGGATTTCTAGGAGACCTTTGAAAACATGCCATAAAGGGAACTGTGAAATAAGATAAGAGCTTGTGGTATTAGGGGCAAGGCATTTACATGGGTAGAGGATTGGCTAACTGGTAGAAGGCAGAAAGTGAGATAAAGGGGTCATTTTAGGATGTCTGGTGGAGCTCTGCAAAGGTCAGTGTTGGAGCCACAACTATTCACATTATATACAGACAAACTGGATGAAGGAACCAATGCATTGTTGCTATATTTGCAGATGACAAGGGACAGATAGTGTTGAGGAGGCAGGGAGACTGCAGAAGGACTTGGATAGACTTGGAGAGTGATCAAAGAAGGGACATTTTGAATACAACGTGGCAAAGTGTTATGTTATGCACTTTGGTAGGAAGAATAAAGGCATCAACTATTTTCTGAATGGGGAAAGGCTTTGCAAATCTAAAGCAAAAATGATTTGGGAGTCCACTTTAGGATTCTGTTAAAGTGAACACGCAGGTTCAGTTAGCAGTTGTGAAGAAAAGTACAAAATTAGCATTTATTGCTGCTGAAATACTGGAGCAGAGATGTACTACTGAGGCTGAATAAGCGCTAGTCAGACCTCAATAGGAATATTATGAACAGAATTTTGAGCCCTGTATCCAAGGAAGGATGTGCTGTTGTTGAAGGGGGTCCATTGGAAGTTTACAAGAATGATCACAGGAATCAAGTGTTTGTCGTATGAATTGCAGATGAGAACTCTGGGTCTGTACTCAATGAAATTTAGAATGAACAGGGGGAATTTGATTGAAACTTATAGAATACTGAGAGGCTTAGATTAAGTAGGCATGGAGAAGATAGTAGAGACTAGGGCCCAAGTCACAGCCGCAAAGTGAAGGGACAACCCTTCAGAACTGAGATGAAGAGAAATTTCTTCAGCCGGGGGTGGTTAATCTGTGGAACTCATTGCTTCAGAAGGCTATGGAGGCAAAATCATTGAGGATATTTAAGACAGAGATGGATAGGTTCTTGATTAGTAAGGGGATCAGATATTATGAGGAGAAGACAAAAGAATGGGATTGAGAAACATAATAGCCATGATCAAAGATGGAGCAGAGTCAATGGGCAGAATGGCCTAATTCTGTTCCTATATCTTATGGTCTTATGAACTTATTAAGCTATAAAATAATACTATAATGGAATCAAAATATACATCAAAATAAAATCACACCAGATATTCAAAATTGACATTTTAAATGAACAAACAGCAGATCTGACAATGGGTTTGTATAAGCCAATAATTCAGAAGGGAATTGCACAGGAATTTCATTCTGTAACTTGAAATATGCACATTAATTTGTTAAATATTTGGGAAATACTGCAAAGGGCTGTGTTTTCACAGAGTTTGCAAAACTGTGTGGTATCTTTAAAGTTGGGAGGTGAGATCTGGTTCTGGACATCCTGCCATTTCCTATTTTTATCAGGAGGTAAAAGATGGAGGGGTTGTGAAGTACTAATCAGGGGAATCCAGTTAAGTTCAATGCATAAGATAAGTTGATCTAATTTTCTCTTCAGAGATGGACTCAATCTGCAACATGTTTTTCTTGATTTCATGGTGATGGTTTTATACTTGTGAAGGCCAAATAAGGTATGAAGAATAAAGTTTCGAGGAAGGGTCACTGGATCCGAAATGTTAACTCTGTTTTCTCCTCCACAGATGCTGCCAGACCTGCTGAGCTTTTCCAAGAACTTTTTTTGTTCCTGAAGTATAAAGAATGTCAAGCTATCAATTAAATTATTTAATTCTTTAAAGTTTGGAAAACACAAATTCTGCTGTATCTCTTGAGTTGAAAAAAAGAGTGGTACTTGAAAATTCAAAAGCTGTTTGTTGACAAAGGCCTGGGGGCTTTTATTATAGTACTAGTACTCCTTGATTGTTTTTCCCACCTGTCATTATGCTAATAAGGTGTATAAGTGCAGAGTTTGATTGGCAACTCAAAGAGGTTATTAAGGGATTAGCTGTCTTTGATGTAGGGCTATGATAAATAATTATTTTTATTGGGTCGTAAGTAGATGGGGGATTTAAATGTACTGAATGGGCTTTAATCATCAGAATTGTTGTTTTAATAAAGTGAAACATGAAGTAGATACATAGAACCTTACTTAATCACCACATGGTGTCTAAGATATGCCAGTGTGGGTATTGGGTGGTTTAGTATGGATTAAACTTCCTGTAAATGTGATACTGAAGACTTTTCTGCTGTTCTTGCTCCATCGCTTTATTTTTGATATATAATTTTCATCAAATGTCTTGTGTTTACTAGGCTTACTTATTTAATACACTTACCTCAAATTCAATCCTCTTAGCTCCATCTCCAAGATAGGTGGAACTGTAACTTTGTTCTCAGTATTAAAATAGGAACCTTTGGATTATGAAAGTTGCATTTCACAGTTAACAAATTAGAAGAGGAGGTTACATTTATACATGCATTTTATAAACTGAAACTGTTCCATAATAGTTTTTCACAGACAAAGTACATTTGAAGAGTGATCACTGCTGTACTGTAGGAAAGCATTGCAGCTAATTTTTCTCACAGCAAACCTGAGTGTTCAATTCATATAAATGGGCTGGAAAGATTTCGGCTGAGATTTTCTGCCTGTCACTTCCATGTACTGCCTGATTATCAGTTGCTGAATATGCCCCAGTATTGTTTCAGGTGGATGAGGTTAGGATGGTAGAAGTAGCCAACTGAAATTGATGGTTGCTTCATTCCAAAAGTAATTTCTGAGGATGTGTTAACTCCATACACTGGACAGAATTTTCCCACGAGCAATGTGGGCAATGATGAGAAATGTCAGAAAATACAGTGAGATTGGAAACAATCTGACTATTGCTATCAAAGGAAGGGAGTGGAGTAGTGATAATGTCACGGAACTGATCCAGTTCAATTTCTGGTCTGTAGTAACCCTAAGGGTCGTATTAGTGGGGTTTAATGATGATAATGACACTAAATATCACGGGGCTATGATTACATTCTCTTTTGTTTCAGCTGACCATTGCCCAGCACTTGTGTGATGCAAATATTACGTGCCACATGTCAGGCCAACCTGGATATTGTCCAGATCTTGCTGCGTTTGGATGAAGACTATTTTTGTATGTGAGGAATCATGAATGATAGAACATAGAACATAGAACATCGAACAGTACAGCCCATGATATTGTGCTGAAATTTCACCCAAATCCTAGGGCCTATCTAATCTCCACCCCTACCTTATGCTATCATCTATATGCCTATCTAAAAGCCACTTAAATGCCACTAATGAGGCCAACTCCACTACCCTCTCCAGCAATGCATTCCACGCCCGGACCATTCTCTGAGTAAAGAATCTACCTCTGACGTCTCCCCTATATCTACCTCCAATCACTTTAAAACTATGCCCCCTTGTAATAGCTACCTCCGCTCAAGGAAAAAGTCTCAGGCTGTCCACTCTATCTATACTTCTGATCATTTTGTACACCTCTATCAAGTCACCTCTCATCCTTCATTGTTCTAAAGAGAAAAGCCCTAGATCTCTCAACCTTTCCTCATAAGACCTTCCCTACATTCCAGGCAGCATCCTGGTAAATCTCCTCCGCACCTTTTCCATCACTTCCACATCATTCCTGTAATGAGGCAACCAGAACTGGACACAATACTCCAGATATGGTTGAACCAGGGTTTTTGTATAGCTGGAGCAAAACTTCACGGCTCTTGAACTCAATCCCTCTGTTAATGAAAGCTAACGCGCCATACGCCTTCTAAACAACTCTATCCACCTGGGTGGCAGCTTTCGGGGAACTGTACACATGAACCCCGAGGCCCATTTGCTCCTTTGCACTGCCAAGAATCTTTACGTTAACACTGTATTCTGCTTTCAAATTTGTCCTTCCAAAATGAATCACCTCTCATTTTTCAGGGTTAAACTTCATCCTCCACTTCTCAGCCCAGCTCTGCATCCTGTCAATGTCTATTTGTAACCTAGAACAGCCCTCCGCACAATCCGTTTGTTTCTGTGCTGTATGATTCTATGTTGAAGGGGACTGAAGTATCTTTTTTGAATTGCAGCTTTGATTACTCAGGCATAAAGTTGATACTTCTCCAAACATTTTGAAATTCATTTCACTGGTCAATTTCCAACAGAGACTTCAATGTTCAAAAGAATAGTGAAGGAAACATGCATCTAATAATTGACACTCTCTGGTTTATGTGTTACTATTTCAAGTTTATCATGCTAAGCCATTTTTGATACCACAACTACAACTGATGGACATGATTGTACTTGCGCCAAGACCAATCCTGTCACTGATATGGTTCAGCTGGTTTGCCTGTTCAAAACATGGTTTTATCAATTTACCAAATATGATTTGTTTAAAAAAATACTACAAAGAATAATGTTGTATTAATCGTGGATTCATCATTAACTTTCTGTCATTGTTTCTATAGCCATTGAAATTCCATAACTTAAAGTACATTTTCTCATGTGGCAGAGCAGTAATGTCAAGAAAATTATTAGTTAGGGAACAGACTGGTGATTCTGCAGTGATAAATGTGACTCCAGGATTGTATAACTCTTCAGGTGTTCGGGTCAAGGATATCACAGAGCAGCTGCAGGACTAACTTCTGGGGAGGGTGAACAGCAGCAGTCATGGTCCATGTTAGTACAAATGATAAATGGGGAAAGGGGATGTGATCCTGTAGTCAGAATTTAGGGAGGTGGATAGGGAATTAGCAAGCAGGACCTCAACCTTCATTCTCTGTGGCGATCAGGGTACAATCTCTTATGGATAACCTAAAACAGCAGCTATGTTTAGGATGGGAATTTCCTGTCTATCCAGATGGATCTGGAAGTACTGCACAATCTGTCAGGATCTGTCAATAAGGAAAAGTAAAACTGTGTGTGGAGCCAACCTCATGAGTAGTTGGATTCACAGATAACAAGGGTCAAGTGTAGTAATCTCTCGACTATTTCCAATACCAGTGCAGATGTAGGAGGATAAAACAAATGTCTGGTAGGAAAGATGATGTGAGGGAGAGCTTTACGTTTCTGTGACATTGGGACTACCTCTGGGAAAGATGGCGCTTGTACAGGCCAGATGGGTTGTGTCTGAACAGATTTGTGACCAAGTTTCTTGTGGGACATTTTGCTAGTTCTGTTAGGATGCTTCAAGCTAACCCCGCAGGGGTGTCGAAAGCTTGTTAGAGAGGAAAGCAGGCATCACAATATCCTTGGAGAGACAGAGAGAAAGAGAATCGAGAATACTAATCAATGACATTCAGAACTTCAGAAGAAGTGTAATACTGGACTCAAAAAGTTAACTCTGTTTCTCTCTCCACAGACACTGCCAGACCTGCCTGAGCTTCTCCAGCATTCTCTGTGTTTGTTTCAGATTTCCAGCATTCACAATATTTTGTCTTTATTCAAATGGATGATAGATGGCTAAAGTTATTAATTTAATATATTGTGGATGTGGTTACAAAGAAAGCAAATTTTACTCAGCCCGCTACAATTCTAATTACAGGGTTAGGTAAGAGTGGTGGTCTGGCTGGGATTCCCTTTGGAGGGTCGGTGTGGAATCAATGGGTCAAATGGCCAGATTCCACACTGTAGGGATCCTATGACAACAGAGGAGGAACATAATCGTGAGAAGGGTTCAAAACTAATAAGAAAGAGGTATTGGATAAGCTGTAGGTAATTAGTGTTGAAGGGGCACTGGGACTAGATAAGATGCATCTAAAGATATTTCACGAAGTGAGACTAGAAATTGCTGAGGTATTGGCTATAATCTTACATTCTTCCTTGGAGTTATGGGTAGTGCCAGAGGACTGGAAAATTGCAAATAATGTCTTTGTTGAAACAAGGCTGCAAGGATAAATCTAACAATTACAGACAAGTCAGTTTAACTTTAGTAGTGGAGAAACATCCAAAAACAACAATTTGTGGTAGAATTAATAGACACATGGACAAAAGTGGGTTAATTTGGGAGAGCCAACATAGATTTGTGAAGAGATAATCATGTTAACTAACTAGCTGGAGTTATTTGAGGAGGTAACAGAGAGGGTTGACGAAGGTAATGCTGTTGTTGTGGGTTACATGGATTTTCAAAGTGTATTTGATACAGAGCAAATAGGAGATTTGCAAGAATAGTCATAGTTCACTCCATGATTCACTATAGTTTCCACACAATGAATGGATTTTGGACAGTAATGGACTACTCAGAAGTGGTTTAGCATGGGTCTTATCAAGGCTTTCAACAGGGAATGGGATAGTTATTTTAAAAAAGAATGTGTGGCGTTATTGGGCAAGGGAAGGAGAATGGCACTAGTTCATAATGCTCATTTCTCGAGTTGGTATAGTTGGGTCGAATGACAATTCTGTGATGGATACGTGTACAGAAAGGAAGATAAAAATGAGGAAACCAGCTTACCTTCAAACATTATAAGTTTAAAAAATTTTCACATTGCTGGTCTGTTATGAATTTAAAGGAAATGAGTAATCAATGAGCAGCACGCATGATTTCTTTTATTTATTCTTGGGTTACACACAACATTGAAATCTGCAGACTATCCATAGATGGCCTAAAGTGATGTTGGTGGGCTTGGTTCTTGTAGCGTTGCAGTCCTTAAGGTGTTGATGGTCTAATAATGGTGTTAAGTAGGAACTTCAAGATTTTTGACCCAATGCTGTATATATTATTTAAGTCAAGGAGGTGTGTGACTCTGAAGGAGCTTGAAGACAATTCTGTTTTTACAATATTGCTGACTGCTGCCATTAATACCCAGCTGGTGCAAAGCACGAGGCCATTCTGCGAGTCATCTTTGGTCTCCCTCTTTGAAAGTGAGCATCCTCCCGCCAGCTGTGATGCAGCCTTATGAGCACTAGGACAGTCAAAGGCACTTCAAAGATAGGCACTAAGGGGAATGTATAATGTATCATTTTATGTTTATTACTGTCTTGGTGAATGAAGTTAGTATGGAAATTGTTCTTTTTTATTTCAGGATTTAACCAGCTGAAAGATGGAGAAGATTGGAATTGCAATGTTTGGATGTTATTTCAGGGTAACCAATATTTAATTAGGTCAGAACTCACCAGGTTATAGTCCAAGAGGTTTATTTGAAATCACTAGCTTTCAGAGTGCTACTCCTCTGTCTGGTGTTTGGACTGTAACCTAGTGTCATGTGGCTTATGACCTTGTCCACCCCAGTCCAACACTAGCACCTCCACATTATGATATTTAAGTAGTTGGTGATGTATGTATTGTAAAGAGGTCCTGATGCCTCATCTTCTGTGCATAGCTTCCCATTTCTGATTCAAGTCATCTTCAAGTCATGCTGGAGTTCAAGATTAACAGCAAATCTAAGCCTCATTGCTGAAAGCAGGCTCCCCCCACCCCCCCCACCAATTCTCAACACACTAATTTGACTTTTTCTGCAGCAGCATTACTACTTCAAATGTATCTCTGCTGGATATCATGTTAAGCCCTATAAAAAGCACAGTTGGGGGCTTCTTAGCATATCTGAACAGTCAATCATCTGGGAGTAATAAACAGAGGGTTTTTAGAAGGACCTACATCTGATTGTGCTAAAGACACTGACCTCACATCAAACCATGATGCTTACTTCTGGTGCCTGTACAACACATACACCCATAAAGCCTGCACATTTCTTCAGGGTGTGACATGCCATAAACAGCTGGAAACAATCTGGCTAATACTTTTGAAGTTTTGGACTCCCATTGTACCAGCACTGCCACATGGTGCAGCTGGATATTGTGATCATTAAAGACACAAATAAGTTTCCTTTATACAATACTTCCAGCATAATGGATTTCAATATTTGAATGTTGCTCCCAGCATGCTGTTTATGACAGGTCAGAAGAATGCTGAATTCAAAGTGGTGGACTCCAATGAGCAGCAATAGCTACTGTGCCTACACAACAAAGGCACAGAACAGCAACAGGTATCCTGGTTGGCCCAAGTAGAAAGCCAGGGACACCAGAATAATCTTTTAAAAATTTTCACCAAGTAATCTTTCCACCTTCCTGCTGTAGTTGATTGATGTAAGAAATATGTAGTGGGTACACTGACCACAGTCATCGCCTGCATCTGTCAGTAGCAGAGTATGCCTGTAACCTCCGTCTCCAGTGAGTTGATCCTTTCATGGTCCTATTTCCCCTGCCCTGGCAACAACACACTGGGCTATCCAATGATCCAGCTTGTTCTGATCCTGAATCTATACTTTCCCCAGACATATGTGCAGTACCAGTCAGTGACTGGTGACTGCATTGATAGATCTAATGATGCTACCTCTTCAGAGATGAAGCTCTCCAGAAATCACTTTGGTAAGAATAATACAGGAGCTGAACTTTACAGAGTGAAATAAGTATATACCCCCAGAACACAAGTCAGAAATATAATAAAGTGTGGAGCTGGATGAACACAGCGGGCCAAGCAGCGTCTTAGGAGCACAAAAGCTGACGTTTCGGGCCTAGACCCTTCATCAAATTTGTTATCTCGGTTTCTCCAGAAACTGCAGTTCCCATTATCTCAGAGATATAAGAAGTGCCTTTTAGTTTTTTTAAAATTAATCTGTTTGGCTGTACAATGACATACCTTTGTATCATAGCCTCAGGTAGGACTTGAATGCAGACATTCTGGACACTACCACTGCCAAAAAACTCTTGCTCACTGTATGTTTATTTCAAAAACAAACTTGTTTTCAACAAGGTGAGACAAAAACCTGGAACTTCTGGTTGGGGACACCATCAACATGCCATTGTGTAGTTTTTGGTTAATTGACCTGTTCAGACATGTTATAAAGTATATTCTGAGCAAGTGGAACTTGCACTGAGAACCTCTGTGCCATGAGGGATAGGGACCCTGCCAGTGGGCCACAAGACCCCTAAGGTCCATATCACTTTTACGTTGTTTTTAACCAACCTGTTTAGACATGTCAGTAACACAACTCTGAGGCAGATTCAACTTAAACTCAGATGTTCTGGCCCAAAGTTAGGGATACAGTCACTGCACCACAAGATCATTCACATCAGTTTAACATACACAAATTAAACTCTTAATCCCTCATCCTGTATGCAATTAAATACATTTGATAGACAGCTAAGAAAGGGACTATTGTGATGTTGTGGTAGTGTTCCTTTCTCTGGGATAGAAGTCCCAGGTTTAAGTCCCACCTATCCTAAAGATGTATCGTAACATGCCTGAACTGGTTGACTCAAAGTATCTAGACTAATAATGAGCGGTCTGAGGGTCTTGCGGAATGACAATGACCCTAATTCTGAACCTGAAGAGCTTGTTCAAGTCCACCAAAGATTTGTTAGCTACATAAATGTGTCATGACACGTCCAAATATATTGAATTTAAAATTAATAAGTGAGATCTGTATTTGATTGTGCACTTAGACCTCCCGGCCTGATTAGACAGCAAAGCTCAAGAACGCACTAACACAGATTAGCTATTTCCCTCTTGTGCTTATCATTTTTGGATCATGATTGATCTGCAATCTAATGCCATATTCTTTGCCTCATACCACACAATACCTCAGGCTGAAAAAAATCTACTTACGTCAGTTTAAAAAGTAACAATTCAGTTAACATTCATTGCCATTTGTAGGAGAGTTCAAAATCTTCACAATTCATCTGAAGTAGTGTTACCTTATTACAAATAAAAACCAAAACAACTGCAAATGCTGGAAATTAGTAACAAAAACAGAAATTGTTGGAAAAGCTCAGCAGGTTTGGCAGCATCTGTGGAGAAAAATCGGGGTTAATGTTTTGGGACAAGTGTCATTTCTTCAGAAACTTAACTCTGATTTCTCTTTACAGATGCTGTCAGACCTGCTGAGCTTTTCCAGCAATTTCTGTTTTTGTTTCCTTATTTCAATCCTCAAATATCTGTCTCTAATTTGGACAGTGTCGTAGTGTCCAATCAGCAGAAATAGTGTCTCTTTACACTGTTTGTTCCCCTTCATATCTTATGGAGTAAACTCAAATCACCACTCAACATTTTAAATTTTAGAGAATATAACCCTAATTTGAGTAATCCTTCTACTATCAAAAATCTTTGAAAACTGATTTTTTCAAGACAGATCTAATTGTCAAACATCCTTGCTGCCTTGTTAAGTTCAACAATCTCTGCTAATTAGTCATGGTTACTGATCATTTGGGTACTTGAAATGCCCAGCTTGGTGCACACAAAACAAAGTGAAGCAGAATTTTTTTCACATTCAGAGTTGGCTATAAATTATTATAAAAGGCTTGGATATTTCAGTCTGTGATACATTGTTAGAGTTCAAATGACTTTAGAAATTATTCACTATTGTGATCTAACAACCTATTGTGCTTTTGGAATGCTTTGACTACACTATGGCCTTGTTACACATTCCAAGCCAATCATTATTTTCTATACCTGTCTTTCCAGTTAACACATACTGAATAACAGGTATTTGAATTCCTTCCCTCTTTTCAGCCTTACTGCACTGATAGGATCAAAATGTATAGCTTTGTTATTTGCAGAAAATTCACTTTCCATAAAAACAATAAATGTTAAAGCATCAAAGAAATGTGGTCCCTCTTTTGAGAAAGTGAAGATTACTTATTTTGTTTGGCAAATGTGACTCAAAGAGCAGGTGGAACGGCTAAGGATCCTGGGATTGTACTCATTAGAGTTTAGGAGGTTGAGGGGAGATCTAATAGAAACTTACAAGATAATGTATGGTTTAGAAGGGATGGACGCTAGGAAGTTGTTTCCGTTAGGCAGGGAGACTAGGACCCGAGGGCACAGCCTTAAAATTAGAGGGGTTAAATTTAAAATTGAAATAAGACGACATTTCTTCAGCCAGAGAATGGTGGGCTTGTGGAATTCATTGCCACAGAGTGCAGTGGAGGCCGGGATGTTGGATGCTTTCAAGGCAGAGATCGACAAATTCTTGATCTCAGAAGGAATCAAGGGCTACGGGGAGAGTGTAGGGAAGTGGAGTTGAAATGTCCATCAGCCATGATTTAAATGGCGGAGTGGACTTGATGGGCCGAATGGCCTTACTTCCACTCCTATGTCTTATGGTCTTATGGAATTATTCTGCCTCTGTAGTAAATTATTTCTCCCAGGCATTCTTTTTCTCACAAAGGTATTTCTCCAGAGTGAGACAGCTTCTCGAGATCTGTAACATAGATGATTCTCACAGATAGAACTGAACGTTCATTAAAGAGTTAACAAAATACATCTGCAGATCTCCCCCAACAACTTGAATATGTAATGCAGGTGTAAACAATACTGAGAAGGAATATCCCAGATCTAATTTTTGTTGAGTTAGTTAACCTTAGTGACAGTGACATAAGAACTTCCGTTCACCTTCGGGACATGATTCAAGGAGGAACCATACAAGCTGGATTCCCATTCCCCATCTAGTGACTTTTACAGGAAAGTGAATGTGTGTGGTAGAGGGTTGTTCCAATTTTGATATTCACATGATTTGAACAGTTTGCCAATGTCCAGGGTGTGAGACTTTTGGTTTTATGGCACCATTATTGCTGGTGCTACCGATGCCCTAAAACAAGTAATTGGTTCTGGTCTCTGGTATTTCATGCCTGTTTTAGAGTTTATGTGTCTTCCATCCATCACCAGGAAGATATCAAGCATATTCTCTCAGTTTTCCCTGTGGTCTTATTGGTGAAGCATAATTTCTCATTCACAGGCCCCTTGTGCCCAAATGATGAATCTGTCATCAGGAATCGGGGCCCACTGAAACCCATTCCCCTGGCTCTTGCTCTCTAACTCTTCTTCCCTCTTCACCAGCAACTCACATTCCATCAATATTCCATACCTAGAGGTTGAATGGCAATGAGTAGCTTCAAGCATTGCTCTAGCAGTGGTAACAACTTCTGATAACGCTGAAATTACCACTCTCTGCTTGGTGACAGCTCTCAGGCGACAAGGATTTCCACCCTACTGCTAACTATGTCATGCCTGCCAAAGGGCCTTGACATGGCATTCCTACTGATTTACCAACTGGTGTGCAGGATCCCTGTCACCAACATTAAATTCCACCTGATAGCTTTGATCTTAATAATATTTAATTGAAGGAAATTTCTGCTCCTCACTCAGTAGTGAATTGTGGACAACCAGTCTGAAAAGTTAGCTTTGGACATATGGAAGGCCCAAAAATCATGAAGCAAGGTTTCTCTATAACACTGGCATCAGGTCATTACAAACAGAAAGGGAAATCCCTCACAGTCCCCACCACCTGGTAAATATCTCAATATAAGTATGATAATTTAGTAGAGGAGTGGAGGAAGGAAATGTCCAATGGCACTGTGCAGCCAGTCAAAGTGTTTTGAAGTACAGTTTATCATATAATGTAGATCATCTTCTACTATTTATGTAGATCTCGTAATTTCTGCATAACACTCTTGTTACTGTTTCTGGAACCTTCTCACTTAATGTTTCCTAAGTGTGACACCTGCCTATTTACCACATTGGACACCATTAATCAATGCTACACAAGCTTTTCCTCCAGTCTAGCATTATTGTATTCAAAGAATAGAATGAAGTTACTTGATCAAGCAGTTGCCCTTAGTTCTGCATTTCAATCAACACGTAAATATAAATATCTGCCCATTTGTTGTTCTGTGTGCATGTTAGTGGCTGCTTTTCTTACATTACAAGTGAGTACATTTCGGAAATATTTGTTTGACTGTAAAGTGCATTGGGACCTTCTAAGCTGATAAAAAGGGACATTTTTTTCTGTCCATAAATCTGAGATGGTTTGAAGCTTTGTCAGATTACCTCCAGGACAGTGTTGCAATCAACTGTGGTAGCAGTGGCAATGATAGGTAACAATGTAACCTCCGTTTCATGCTGATTTTCTCCCCTTCCCTCCTTTCTTTCAAGCATTGACTCCTTTCTGTGAAACTACCTGAATATTGATTTCTCAATGGTGACCCTTGGCAGTGAATATTGGCAAATTATTTGACTTCAAGGTCCACCAGAGCCCAGAGACACTCAAGCCAATTGTTGTCACCATACTGCCTCCCCACTTGTGAAACAAAAAGCCAGGAATGAAAACAGAAACTGCTGAAGCACGCTACAGGGCAATTGGAGAAAAACCTGGGAAACATGCACGAGTGCTCTTCATCAGAGCTGAAGATGCAAAGATGAGGAAAGATTGCAGTCAAAATGTGAAAAATAAAGCTTAAAGGACAGTGTGCTGCAAGAATCAATAGATATTGATATGTAGATCATGTGAGTGAATGGGTGTGGACAACATGGGCCAAATGTCCTGCTTCCACACTGTAGGGATTCTATTATTCTATGTTTAGAAGGATATGGGCCAAGTGCAGGGAAATAGAGATAGTCTGGATGGTCGTTTTGGTCAGCAAGTGGCGTTCCTCTTAACAAGAAAGTATGAAAGATATAAACAATAAATTGTGAAGTAATGGGGACATAAAAAGAACAAAATAATGTGCAAATTATGGGAGGATGAAAAGACATGACAGAGGCTCACAGAAACAGAAATGTATGAAAATGGGGAAAGTGAATAAAGAAAACAATTTTATTAACCAGGATTGAACCTAGAAACATCTACACTTCTTTTGTTCACTGCCGTTCACTGCAATACTTTTAGCCACTGAGTGAGTGGAAGGCTAAATTAGTCCTTTTAATCAAGAATTGTTTCACTACTTCTGGAAATGTTGGTAAGTTGTAAAATCTGTGGGAGAAAATAGCTTCCAACACTTATGTTCCCAGTGCCTTTGCTGAATCAGTTTTTACATTGTTATAATAGATATTTCTGTCTAAATGTTCATAATAACTAATTGTAGATAAGACTGAAGGCCAGTTTCCACTCACAGTGCAGTGACAACAATGAACAATACAACACTTTGTTAAGGGAAAGGCAGCAACCCCCAGTTTGACATATTTTGCACCTTGGACAATTCAAGGGCCAGCAACCCTTTATAGATGTATTTTCAGTCTAATGTCAAGGAAACAAAAATTTTCCATACACCCTACTCATTGTACTTGTACTTAATGAAAGGACAACCCTGCCGGAGTTAAGAGTATTATTAAACACCGTAGCTGGAATTGAGATCACTTCCTGAAATTTTCCCTGTTTCAATCATGATTTTTTTCCAACATTCCCCTTTATTTTAAGTAGTGGAATAGTGATGACATCACTAAACTATCAATCTAGAGCCCTGAGCTAATGTTCTGGGGACATGAATTTGAACTCCATCATGGCAGATGGTGAAATCTGAATTCCATAACAATCCGCAAGGAAAAGCAAAAGTCTAGCGGCTACGGTTTAATCACCATAGAGCGTTGTAAAAATACATCTGTTTCATTATGTTCTTTAGGGAAGGAAAACTGACATACTTACCTGGTCTCATTTATATGTGATTTCAGACCCAAAGCAACATAGTTGACCCTTGATGGCTGTCTGACCAATGAGGGATTGACAATAAATACTGGTTTAGCCAGTGATGCCTACATCAGATGAATGAATCAAAATCAGTTTGAAGTTTTTTACTGAGTTAACCAAGACTCTATTCTGTAATACCCATTGGCAATGTAAGAAACTTTACAAAACCAGGATCTAGCAACCCTTACACAGGTTGCATAGCTCAATTTACCCAAGTGTTGGTGGCAGAGTTGGAAGCTCTTGAGCATAAAGCCTGGCAGAGCACATTTAATATTTGATACTTCTGCGTTGGATGACACGAGAATAATGTCTTAGAGTCATTGAGTGCTACAGCACAGAGATAGGCCCTTCTGCCCAAACTGGTCCATGCTGACCAAAACGACCATCCAGACTATCTCTATTTCCCTGCACTTGGCCCATGTCCTTCTAAACATAGAATAATAGAATCCCTACAGTGTGGAAGCAGGACATTTGGCCCATGTTGCCCACACCAATCCTCCAAAGAGCATCCCATCCCCTTCTCTATCCCTGCATTTCCCACCCTTGACACTATGGGCAATTTAACATAGCCAATCCACCTAATCTGCACATCTTTGGACTGTGGGAGAAAACCGAAGAACCTGGAACAAACCCACACAAACACAGGGAGCAGATGCAGACACTACATAGACAGTCACCTGAGGCTGGAGTTGAAACCAGGTCCCTAGAGCTGTGAGGCAGCAGTGTTAGCCACTGAGCCACCATGTCGCCCTTTCTTATCCTGTGTTCCTCCAAATGCCTTTTAAATGTTGTTAATGTGCCCACCTCAACCACTTCTATTGGCAGTGCATTCTATATAACTACCACTCTCTGTGTAAAAAAAGTGGCCCCTTGAGTTCCCATGCATTCTTTCCCCTCTTCCCTTAGACTGATGCCCTCTAGTCCTTGATTCCCCAACCCTGGCAAAAAGACTGAGTACCTTCGCCCTAGCCATGCCTCTCATGATCTTATCCACTTCAATATTCTGGGATCTATATTTTAAAAACAGCAATACAGCATTTTGAGAAAGCAAGAATTGCAGATACTGGAGTCAGAGAAAACACAGTATGGAGCTGGAGGAACACAGCAGGCCTGATGCTGCCTGGGGTAATATCCAGGGGTATTACTCAACCGCAGCCCATCATCCGCTTCCAGAGACCAGGCAAAAAGCAGCACCATACTTTTGAGATGGATTACCACAGGTTCACCTTAAGGTTGTCCAGGAAAGCAGGAAAGTGCGTTTGCATATGGATGTGTTGTGGGTAAATCACCACAAGTTACCTTTAATTCAGCTACTTTTTCAGGAAACTCACAATCATGTAGTGAAACAATGATTTAAACTTTATTGCATGTAATAACCAAACTAAGACCTGTCAAGTAAGTAGGTTAAGCCTCACAACCCAACTTGGTTATTGCCTGATCAATCATGGAAACTGGCCGCAAGTTCATTAACAATGTCTGTCTCTGAAAATGTCCAGGGTTTGATCCTTACGCAATGTTGTTCAACATTCCACCATTAACATGTTCTTGTACAATTTTCTCTCCTTCAGGTTTGTGGTATGACATTATCGATGATTCAATAAATTCTTTCATCCCCAACAATATGATTACATTTCTGTAGACCACAAGTCTGCAGCTTGCCTTTCTATCAGAAATATCTTCCCTGTTCCTTGTTACATTTGGCATTAACTGTCTACTTAAAGGCATGGCTTGTCCTGTCATTAACTCCTTGAATTCTTCTGCAGGGAAATTCTTGTCCTTGGTGGCAATAAAACATTCAGTTTATCAAGCAGGTGTCAAAGCAGTTTTGTTCATGTAATCTCACCAAGACATGGCTAATTGCTTTCAGTCTCAGCTTATCTTTGTCCCTTTCATCTTGAGAAACAGTTTATCATGGAAACAGTTATCACTCATTCTTTGACTCCATGAATAGTTATTTAACTTAGAATCCCTACAGTGTGGAAACAGGCCCTTCAGCCTAACAAATCCACATTGACCCTTGGAGGGTCCCACCCAGACCAATCCCCTTATAACCCACCAAATCTGCAGATCCCTGACCACTATGGGCAATTTAACTTAGAAAATACAGCTAACCTGCACATCTTTGGATTGTGGGAGGAAACTGGAGTACCTGGAGGAAACCCAAGCAGACACGAGGAGAATGTGCAAACTCCACACAGACAGTCACCCAAGGGTGGAATTGAACCTGGGTCCCTGGCGCTGTAAGGCAGCAGTGCTAACCACTGAGCCACCATGCCACCCTAAATTCTGGGATCTATAATATCACTGATGGCAACAAGAGGCCAAACCTGACTGAAGAAAGCAACCTAATCAAAGGTGGCTGAGGAAGTTAGTGCCAATGGACAGCTCCAGAGAGCCTGGCTCCTGTGCTGCTTGAGGGTGAATGATCTGCTGCACTCCACCAGGATACAGTGCCTCAAGCTTCTTGGAGTGTGAGTTGGCATTGTAAAGTTGCCACTGTAGAGGACTGCCACACCAAATTTGGGTGCCAAGTATCTCCATCAAATGCTTCTTGTGTTATCAAAGTGTGTCACTTCTTTGCAGCTACCAGTGTAGCAGTGCAGTCATCACAGTGGTACTTGCCTCTCACATCTGCCAGGTTTCACACTTAAAACATAAAGCAGAGTTGTAACACTCAATAGCTCATATAACATCAGGCCACTGAACTTTCATTATAGCCTAAGAGAATGTACACATCTGAGCTTTTCACCAATGGTTCAGAAAAGATTCACCAGGATGTTGCCAGGATTGGACGGTTTGAGTTATATGGAGAGGCAGGATAGACTGGGACTTTTATCATGGAGCACAGGAGGTTGAGGGTGACCTTATAAATGTTGATAAGATCATGATCGGCGTAGTTAAAGTGAATAGCAAAGGTCTTTTTCCTAGGGTGGGGGAGTCCAAAACTAGGGGGCATATTTTTAAAGTGAGAGGAGAAAGATTTAAAAGGAACCCGAGGGGCAGTACTTTTTCATACGGACAGTGGATCGTATCTGGAATGAACTTCCAGAGGAAATGATAGATACAAGTACAGTTATAACATTTAAAAGACATTTAGAAAGGTACATTAATATAAAAGGTTTAGAGGGTTATGGGCCAAAAGCAGGCAAGTTTAGTTTGGGAAAGAGATAATGGGAACTGCAGATGCTGGAGAATTCCAAGATAATAAAATGTGAGGCTGGATGAACACAGCAGGCCAAGCAGCATCTCAGGAGCACAAAAGTTGACGTTTCGGGCCTAGACCCTTCATCAGAGAGGGGGATGGGGAGAGGGAACTGGAATAAATAGGGAGAGAGGGGGAGGCGGACCGAAGATGGAGAGTAAAGAAGATAGGTGGAGAGAGTGTAGGTGGGGAGGTAGGGAGGGGATAGGTCGGTCCAGGGAAGACGGACAGGTCAAGGAGGTGGGATGAGGTTAGTAGGTAGCTGGGGGTGCGGCTTGGGGTGGGAGGAAGGGATGGGTGAGAGGAAGAACCGGTTAGGGAGGCAGAGACAGGTTGGACTGGTTTTGGGATGCAGTGGGTGGGGGGGAAGAGCTGGGCTGGTTGTGTGGTGCAGTGGGGGGAGGGGACGAACTGGGCTGGTTTAGGGATACAGTAGGGGAAGGGGAGATTTTGAAACTGGTGAAGTCCACATTGATACCATATGGCTGCAGGGTTCCCAGGCGGAATATGAGTTGCTGTTCCTGCAACCTTCGGGTGGCATCAGTGTGGCACTGCAGGAGGCCCATGATGGACATGTCATCTAGAGAATGGGAGGGGGAGTGGAAATGGTTTGCGACTGGGAGGTGCAGTTGTTTGTTGCGAACTGAGCGGAGGTGTTCTGCAAAGCGGTCCCCAAGCCTCCGCTTGGTTACCCAATGTAGAGGAAGCCGCACCGGGTACAGTGGATGCAGTATACCACATTGGCAGATGTGCAGGTGAACCTCTGCTTAATGTGGAATGTCATCTTGGGGCCTGGGATGGGGGTGAGGGAGGAGGTGTGGGGACAGGTGTAGCATGTCCTGCGGTTGCAGGGGAAGGTGCCGGGTGTGGTGGGGTTGGAAGGCAGTGTGGAGCGAACAAGGGAGTCACGGAGAGAGTGGTCTCTCCGGAAAGCTGACAGGGGACGGGATGGAAAAATGTCTTGGGTGGTGGGGTCGGATTGTAAATGGCGGAAGTGTCGGAGGATGATGCGTTGTATCCGGAGGTTGGTAGGGTGGTGTGTGAGAACGGTTGTGGCGGGGGCGGGGTGTGAGGGATGTGTTGCGGGAAATACGGGAGACGCAGTCAAGGGCGTTCTCGATCACTGTGGGGGGAAAGTTGCGGTCCTTAAAGAACTTGGACATCTGGGATGTGCAGGAGTGGAATGTCTTATCGTGGGAGCAGATGCGGTGGAGGCGGAGGAATTGGGAATAGGGGATGGAATTTTTGCAGGAGGGTGGGTGGGAGGAGGTGTATTCTAGGTAGCTGTGGGAGTCGGTGGGCTTGAAATGGACATCAGTTACAAGCTGGTTGCCTGAGACGGAGACTGAGAGGTCCAGGAAGGTGAGGGATGTGCTGGAGATGGCCCAGGTGAACTGAAGGTTGGGTTGGAAGGTGTTGGTGAAGTGGATGAACTGTTCGAGCTCCTCTGGGGAGCAAGAGGCGGCGCCGATACAGTCATCAATGTACCGGAGGAGGAGGTAGGGTTTGGGGCCTGTGTAGGTGCGGAAGAGGGACTGTTCCACGTAACCTACAAAGAGGCAGGCATAGCTGGGGCCCATGCGGGTGCCCATGGCCACCCCCTTAGTCTGTAGGAAGTGGGAGGAGTCAAAAGAGAAGTTGTTGAGTGTGAGGACGAGTTCAGCTAGGTGGATGAGAGTGTCGGTGGAGGGGGACTGGTCGGGCCTGCGGGATAGGAAGAAGCGGAGGGCCTTGAGGCCATCTCCATGCGGAATGCAGGCGTACAGGGACTGGACGTCCATGGTGAATATGAGGTGTTGGGGGCCAGGGAATTGGAAGTCCTGGAGGAGGTGGAGGGCGTGGGTGGTGTCACGGACGTAGGTGGGGAGTTCCTGGACCAAAGGGGAGAAAATGGAGTCCAGATAGGTGGAGATGAGTTCAGTGGGGCAGGAGCAGGCTGAGACGATGGGTCGACCAGGGCAGGCAAGTTTGTGGATTTTGGGAAGGAGATAGAAACGGGCCGTGCGGGGTTGGGGAACAATGAGGTTGGAGCCTGTGGGTGGGAGGTCCCCTGTGGTGATGAGGTCGTGAATGGTGTTGGAGATGATGGTTTGGTGCTCGGGTGTGGGGTCATGATCGAGGAGGCGGTAGGAGGTGGTGTCGGAGAGTTGGCGTCTGGCCTCGGCGATGTAGAGGTCAGTGCGCCATACTACCACTGCGCCACCCTTGTCTGCGGGTTTGATGGTGAGGTTGGGGTTGGAGCGGTGGGAGCGGAGGGCTGCCCGTTCTGCGGGGGAGAGGTTGGAGTGGGTGAGAGGGGTGGAGAGGTTGAGGCGGTTAATGTCTCGACGGCAGTTGGAGATGAAGAGGTCGAGGGAGGGTAGGAGGCCTGGGGGTGGTGTCCAGGAGGAGGACTTGTGTTGGAAGCGGGTGAAGGGGTCAGTGGAAGGAGGGTTGGGTTCCCGGTTGAAGAAGTAGGCATGGAGGCGAAGACGGCGGAAAAACTGCTCTATATCCAACCGTGACTGGTATTCGTTGATGTGTGGTTGTAGGGGGATAAAGGTGAGCCCCTTGCTAAGGACTGACCGTTCGTCCTCAGTCAGTGGGAGGTCTGGGGGGATGGTGAAGATGCGGCAGGGCTCAGTGTGGCTGTCTCCTCTGGGGTTGCTGGCTGTGGAGGTTGTGGGCGGAGCGATTAGGTCGTCGGCCGTGGGCGGGGTTCTGTCGGCCATGGGCGGGATTCCGTCGGCGACGGCCGTGGGTGGGGTTCCGTCGGCGACGGCCGTGGGCGGGGTTCCGCCGGCGACGGCCGTGGGCGGGGTTTCGCCGGCCGTGGGCGGGGTTCCATCGGCGTCGACCGTGGGCGGGGTTCCGTCGGCGGTTGGAGGATGGGGGTGGGCGGCTGCAGTTGCGGTGAGTGTAGTGTGTGGGGTGTTGTACCTGGACGTGGGGGTGGTGACTGCAGCAGCGGTTCCGGAAGTTCTGTGGCCGGCGGAGGCGGATGTGACGTCATCGGTGGGGTCTCCGGCCGTGTCCTCATGGTCAATGGCGGCGGGTGCATGGTGGGGGAGGGGCAGGGACGGACTCGGGATTTGGGAGGCGCAGGAATCCTCTTGTGGGTGGCAGGGGCCCGTGAGTTGGTTGTACTTACGATTTTTGGTGTCCAGTAAAGCTGAGTGGAACTGGGTGTTCAGTCTGTGGATCCTGCGGAGGATGAAAAACAGCAGAGGTCCTTTGCAGGTCTGGGAGAGGGATGCTCTGAGCTGGGGCAGGCTGGATTGCAGTGTGTGGAGGTGCCGGCGCATGGCTGCGAGTGTCTGTTTCAGGACTCGCAGGGAGAAACGCTTCTGAAGGGTCTGAATATTCTGGGTGTAGAGGTGGTCACGGTTGGGGCCAAATTGGGAAGGCTGAAATGTAGACTGTAGTCCCTTGGGGATGATCTGGTTCCGTAGGCAGGTGCTGAGGAAGGTGATGTGGCTGTGGTACCTGGTTTGCTTCAGGACATGGTCGAGCAGTTTCAAGGCCGAAGAGATTACAAGAGAGTTGCAATGGGAGAGAGATTCCCTGAGGTTGGTCCGGAGGGAGGAGGGTAACTTCTTCAGGTTAGGCATCCCTGGAAGAGGCTTCGCAGTGAGGTTAAAATAGTATCAGAGATAATGGGAACTGCAGATGCTGGAGAATTCCAAGATAATAAAATGTGAGGCTGGATGAACACAGCAGGCCAAGCAGCATCTCAGGAGCACAAAAGTTGACGTTTCGGGCCTAGACCCTTCATCAGAGAGGGGGATGGGGAGAGGGAACTGGAATAAATAGGGAGAGAGGGGGAGGCGGACCGAAGATGGAGATTAAAGAAGATAGGTGGAGAGAGTGTAGGTGGGGAGGTAGGGAGGGGATAGGTCGGTCCAGGGAAGACGGACAGGTCAAGGCGGTGGGATGAGGTTAGTAGGTAGCTGGGGGTGCGGCTTGGGGTGGGAGGAAGGGATGGGTGAGAGGAAGAACCGGTTAGGGAGGCAGAGACAGGTTGGACTGGTTTTGGGATGCAGTGGGTGGGGGGGAAGAGCTGGGCTGGTTGTGTGGTGCAGTGGGGGGAGGGGATGAACTGGGCTGGTTTAGGGATACAGTAGGGGAAGGGGAGATTTTGAAACTGGTGAAGTCCACATTGATACCATATGGCTGCAATCTCCCCTTCCCCTACTGCATCCCTAAACCAGCCCAGTTCGTCCCCTCCCCCCACTGCACCACACAACCAGCCCAGCTCTTCCCCCCCACCCACTGCATCCCAAAACCAGTCCAACCTGTCTCTGCCTCCCTAACCGGTTCTTCCTCTCACCCATCCCTTCCTCCCACCCCAAGCCGCACCCCCAGCTACCTACTAACCTCAACCCACCTCCTTGACCTGTCCGTCTTCCCTGGACCGACCTATCCCCTCCCTACCTCCCCACCTACACTCTCTCCACCTATCTTCTTTACTGTCCATCTTCGGTCCGCCTCCCCCTCTCTCCCTATTTATTCCAGTTCCCTCTCCCCATCCCCCTCTCTGATGAAGGGTCTAGGCCCGAAACGTCAGCTTTTGTGCTCCTGAGATGCTGCTTGGCCTGCTGTGTTCATCCAGCCTCACATTTTAGTTTGGGAAACTTGGTCAGCATGGATGAATTGGACTAAATTGGACTCCCATGCTGTATCATTCTGACTCTAAAAGTCCACAATCACAAACAAAAGTAATATGATTTAAGCCCTAGTTTGAGATTGGTCCCACTTGCCTGCCTCTGTTGGGTTTGCTGGCGTCAGCCCATGTGTTTGTCCTGTTTGGTCCACTCAGGCTTCAGCCCCTTGGACTCTCCAGTGCTTCACAACATCAAGACTGCATTGTACTGTGAACTGCACTCAACCACAATTTGCAAGCCCATGACCTAACATTTGTCCTCACTACTATTACCATCAAACCAGGAGATCAACCCTGGTTCAATGTAGAGTGTGCAAGGACAAACCTGGACCAGCGGCAGCAACTATTCCTAAAATAAGTGTCAAGTTAGTGAAGTCACGACGCAGGAATACTTGCACATCAAACAGTGAAAGCAGCGTATTATAGGACTAAGTGATCATAAAACCAACCGCTCAGATCTGAGCACTGCCATCCTGCCAAATCGAGGTACAGACTAGTTGTGAATGATGATGGACAACTAAACAACTCACTTAAGGAGGAAGATACACAATATCTCCATTCTCAATGATATTTCACTCCCCAGATAAGCCCAGTTCAACTGAGGCAATTGCAAGCAGATTCAGGCAGAAGTGCTGGGCAAATGATCCATCAAGGGCCCCTTCTGAGGTCTCCAGCAGATGCCAGATTTCAACCACTTCAATTTATTCAATATGATACTCAGAAACAGGGTGGGAAGGCACCGGAATGCAGAAGAGTTATGGGGCATCACAACAATCTGGCAATACAGCCAAAGACTTCTACTCCAGAGCTTTGCTGTGCTCTTAACCAAGCTGTTCCAGTACAATTACAAGAATGGCATTTATCCAACAATGTGTAAGATTACCCAATTATGTTTGCATGAAAAACTGAACAAATTTCACCCAACCAATTACCATCCCACTCTTGGTCCCCAAAGAAGTGTTGAAAAAGGTCATCAATAATGAAATCATGTGGTACTTGGAAAGAAACAACCTGTTCACTTGTGCTCAGTTTGGAATCCACCAGGGCCACTTGACTTCTGCCCTCATAACTGCGTCAGTCCAAATCTGGACAAATGTACTGATCCCCAGACATGTTGTGAAAGTGACTGCTCTTGACACGTAGGCATCATTTGACAGAGTGTAGCATCAAGACGGCCAACATCTCGACAAAACTGTAGTCAGTGGGAATCAGGGGAAATCTCTTCACTGGTTAGAATCATATTGAGTACAAAGGAAAAGGCGATGTCTATTGGATGTCAGTCATCTCAACTCCAGAACATATGTATGCTTCAAAAGAGAGGATGAGGAAGAGTGATGACAAACTTTCAATGGTTAGTAGAAGGTGAAGATAATCTGAACATCATGCTCGTATAATTGACTGTTGTTGACACGAGTAGCTATAGGGTTGGAAGGGGAAATGCAGAATGATATTGATGCACTGAACAGAGCCGAAATAGTCAAGGTCAACTATTTAAAACATTAATTCTATGTACCAGAACCTTCTGACTGTGGCCAGGAATCCTGTAATCAAGGGGCTTGTCATTTTTCAAAGCTTCTTAAGTCACCCTGACTCGGTGAAAATCTAGCATATAGTGTCAGTATATTACCAATGAGTTTCAGAGGTAGGAACTGCAGAAGCTGGAGAATCTGAGATAACAAGGTGGAGAGCTGGATGAACACAGCAGGCAGGATGATTTACACTCTTCCCCTCCCCCCCATTTCTGAAGAAGGGTCTAGGTCCAAAACGTCAGCCTTCCTGCTCCTCTGATGCTCCTTGGCCTGCTGTGTTCATCCAGCTCTACACTTATTTCCAATGTGTCTTTAGAATTAGACTGTGCTACTGAGTAGACGAGAGGGGCATGATGCATTGGGCAGTGGGTGTGATAGTGGGTGAGGTAATGGGTGTGAGATGTGATGTGCAAATGCATTCACTCAACTTTGCTGACTGAATACAGTCAGTCTCACTCTTAATCCGTTGCCAGGTACATGATGTCCGCTCTGGGCTCTCATTATTCTCACCATATGTCTCCACTTCTTTCTCAGGATTGTTCGTTTCTGAAAGGTGTCATGGCATCAGGCTGTGGCCTCTCACCTGATGGAGTTCAGGGCAGTATAGCTAAAGCTGGGAACGCTCTCCTTCCCTTTCTGTACCATAGCTTCTCTGTTAGTGACCAAAAGAAATTATCCCAAACCTGCAGTGCAGTTCTGGAACTTGTCTTTTACAGTGATTGCACCCTCAGATTGGAAGACTGTCAGGAACACAAGCCTTCCACTGAATGCTAATTAACCCCCTGAAGTGCATAGTGGAGATTTGCAGAGAAATAGGCAGAGCAGGAAGGGTGGTTGACACTACACATTTTCACACTGTAGGCATTTTCTGTTTTACTTGCTGCTTTTCTACTTGGCATTGACTCACCAAAAACTGTGGCCATATACTGGAAAATCAGTTATTATGCTCCATACCCAATCAATCTCTGGTAAAAACAGCATAAAGGAGTGTAAATATCAAACAATTTAACAACAAATCTGTAGTTCTCATGTTTACCTGATCATTTCCAGGAGGACATTTGTGAAATAGTTAAGTTCTGGGCTACCTGATTGATGTTGGCTGCTAGGAGGCAGATCACAACCACCTTCCCAAGGAGAACTAGAGTCGGTCAATAAGTGTTGGCTCAAACAGTGATGTCCACATCCCACAAGTGAATAAAAAGAAATTCATAACTTATCAGGATTGCAAATCATTATGAGCCAAATTCTCTTGCCTCCCAGGCATCGCAGACTAGATTTGTGACTCAAAATAATGTGCTTCAAATCATTTTGGAAACCCTGATTGTTGGCCTACACGGGAATCGTCAGAGATGTTTAAATTTCTGATGGACAGTTCTCTGAAACTTGGAGAATTCAGATAGTTCCATGGTACTTAGTTGGATAGCTACCTTGGAAATGTTGGATAGTTTAAAACCATAAGACCAGAAGTTCCTAACAAGTAGGAACAGAAATAGGCTATTTCACTCATTGAGTCTGCTCCACCATTCAATCAGAATCTTCGATTCCTTCAACTTTCCTGCCTTATCCCCATCACCCTTGATGCCCTTATTGATTTACAAAAAGTGCATCTCACAGCCTTCAATATCCTTATGATTGAGTCCATGTAGCCCTCTGTGGCAAAGAAATTCACAGATTCACTATCCTCTGAGAGGAGAAAATTCTCATAATCTCTGTCTTAAATCAACAATCACTTATTCTGAGATTATACCCTCTGGTCCTAGACTCTCCCACAAGGCAAAACAACTTTGCAGCATCTACCCTGTCAAATCCTCTAAGAATCTCATATGTTTCAATAAGGTTACTTCTCATTCTTCTGAATGTAATGTGTGCAAGACCAACCTATTGAACTTCTCCTCACAAGAAAATCCCACCATACCCAGGATAAACCTAGAGAACCTCCTCTGGACTACATCCAATGCCATAATATCTTTCCCTATTCTAGCACCTGAGTAAATCCATAGCTGATCAGCTCTCCCCCATCGCCAACCATCCTCTGCCTTTATCTGACTACCATAAAACCGACTAGCCAGCCAACCATTCTACTCACTTACTCATCTTGCCCATTCAATAACATTTAAACTTGGAATTTAAGTCCATCAAGTAGCAGCTAGTGAAATAAAAGGGGGCACATCCTGTCTTCTCACTGATTCTGCTCCATTCTTGGGTTCCTCAATGGGCTCTGCACATTTCTGTGACAGCTGAGCTCAGAATACCCTGGAAGTATATGGGCTTCAGGGTCAAGTCAGGAAGTTTATGAGACCAGCAGCAATCTGATGATTGCTGATTTTACCTTGTCTTTGCAAACAATCTTTGGGTTTGCGATCTATAGCTAATGGGTTGCTCTCCAGGGTCAAAATTCATCTTTCTTTGCAGAAGTACTTTTGAGATATTTCTTGAGAGATTCCTGTAAATTTCCAGTGATTTACTTTTCTGTTATTAGGGACTTCTTGAAAAGAAAGCTGATTTCAGGGTTAGGTTAGAAACCAAACTGTTTTTGAAACGGGAATTTTCAAATCTCTCTGTGCCTCTATTAAAAAGTACTGGTGCTGAGCAGATAGCTAAAAAAAATCCAACAAGGGGGGCAAAACACAACTGTCACCCTGAATATTTATTCCCCCTCTTCTCTCAGCTCCTACTTAAAAGTTTACTGACATCATTATTTATTGGACAGTCATGAAAGAGAAAGAAGCCCATCAGAAGGGATTTCAGATTATTTTTCATTATTCGGTTGGTGCTGTTTCAGCCATAGTTTGTAACTTTGAGAACAAGGCCCAGGAGGTGATTTTTAGAAGCAATAATGAAGTTTTTTTTAAAAAGTGGAGAAATCATATACATGCATGGGCATATATATATATATATATATATATAAGTACATATAAGTATTTTCTATTACATATACACATAGAATGGGCTGTAAGTGTGACATGAGCATTGTTACCTGTGTCCCACAGACATCTTGCCTCTCCACCCCAATTGTGTCTGTCATACATAGCTGGAACCACTTTAGCAGCACTGGATCTATGGGGGCAAAATACTGAGTTGGATTGAAAATTGGTTGGCTGACAGGAAGCAAAGAGTAGTGATAAACGGGTCCCTTTTGGAATGGCAGGCAGTGACCAGTGGGGCTCCATAAGATTCGGTGCAGCTATTTACAATATACATTAATGATATAGATGAAGGCATTAAAAGTAATATTAGCAAATTTGCTGATGACTCAAAGCTGGGTGGCAGGGTGAAATGTGAGGAAGATGTTATGTGAATACAGGGTGACTTGGACAGGCTAGGTGAGTGGACGGATGCATGGCACATGCAGTTTAAGGTGGGTAAATGTGTGATTATCCATTTTGGTGGCAAGAACAGGAAGGCAGATTACTATCTAAATGGAGTCAAGTTAGGTAAAGGGGAAGTACAACGAGATCTGGGTGTTCTTGTACATCAGTCAATGAAAGCAAGCATACAGGTACAGCAGGCAGTGAAGAAAGCTAATGGCATGCTGGCCTTCATCACAAGAGGAATTGAGTATAGGAGCAAAGAGGTCCTTCTGCAGCTGTACAGGGCCCTGGTGAGACTGCCCCTGGAGTATTGTATGCAGTTTTGGGCTCCAAATTTGAGGAAGGACTTTCTGGCCATTGAGGGAGTGCAATATAGGTTCATGAAGACAATTCCCGGAATGGCGGCACTATCATACGTTGAAAGATTGGAGTGACTGGGCTTGTATACACTTGAGTTTAGGAGGATGAGAGGGGATCTGATTGAGACATATAAGATAATTAAAGAATTGGACACTCTGGAGGCAGGAAGCATGTTTCCGTTGATGGGGGAGTCCAGAACCAGAGGACGCAGTTTAAAAATAAGGGGTAGGCCATTCAGAACAGAGTTGAGGAGAAACTTCTTCACCCAGAGAGTGGTGGATATATGGAATGCTCTGCCCCAGAAGGCAGTGGAGGCCAAGTCTCTGGATACTTTCAAGAAAGAGATAGCTAGAGCTCTTAAAGATAGTGGAATCAAGGGTTATGGGGATAAGGCAGGAACAGGATACTGATTGTGGATGATCAGCCATGATCATAATGAATGGTGGTGCTGGCTCAAAGGGCCGAATGGCCTACTCCTGCACCTATTGTCTATTGTCTATTGTCTATCGCCACCATGGCCCTCTATCTCTCCTCCAGATCTGAAGTTGATGGCCAGATCATGATTCTCTTTTCCTTTGTTTTATATTGAAACAGGAGGATCATCATTGTAACTGAGTGGGAGTTAGGCAATGGATTGTTTGCCTACAAGCTATAAGAAACACACCTCCAATAAAAAAAACTCCCAAGTATTAAAAAAGTAATTGCAACAAAAAGAAAAGTTGTGTTAACTATCCATTGACTCCCAAGTTGATGCTCTGCTCTGGAAATTATTTCTCTCCGCAATTTAGGGAAATATTTGAGATTTTTAATTCTCCAGTCTCTCGTACGCTGTTGCTCCAGCTCCTCCAATCACAGCATCCCTATCTCCAGCTCTTGCTGCTGCACCTCCAATCATCATTTTGTCTCCAGGAGTAGCAAGAGCAGGAAGGAGGGAACATGCAATTGGAAGAGCTGGAGCAGCAGTATGGGAAAGACAGAACCTATGATTGGAAGCATAGTTACTCACAGATTCTGCCTCATTATTCCTTCAATCAAACTCTGCATTGTTTTCCCACTTGCAATGAGATGCTTCCACCAAGAATTATTTAACCATCTTTGCATAAGTGAAGAGCCTTATGGAAGTTATTCTGAGGAAGCCACATCTTCTTGAATATTTTTACCCTGGTTATTGCTTTCCCAAATGCTCCTTGTAAGGTTTCAAGGGTGAATTTATCTGTTGCCACTGTATATTTTGAACACTGCACCTTGGCCATGTCCTTCCCCTGCAGTGACATACAATAGATTGCTTGTAGCTCATCTGCTGTGGTTCAGTGGGTTGTGTCCTTGCTTCTCAATGAGTAGGTTGTGGGTTCAAATTCTCCTCAGCAGACTTGAACTGTAGAAATTGAGAACGGAGGAAGTGCTGTAATGCCAGAGGTACTACATTTGGATAAACAGTTTGAAATGACACTTACCTTTGATTCATAAAGTTGAGTTGATGCTCATCATCTCCACTGGCCTGCCAGCAAGGGTGGTTGCCAGTGTATCATTATCACTCATGAGAACAACATTTGAACTTGATTTGTGAAGTTTCCTGTAAATGTTCTGCTTATGTACATGTTGTGTAATGATTCACATTCAGTATGTCAATATACCTTCAAGCAATATAGTGATGATGTCATGAGCATATTGTAGCATGTGCTCTGAGACTATAAAGATTTTGTCCTCCACCTTACCTTAGATCACCTGAAGCATGACATTCAACTCGCCGTAACATAATAGCTTAATATTAGTTCAGGAACTTGTGTGCCTGAAAAATGCATAACTGTTATTTGTAATAAATGTCTGCTAGAATCTTCAACACCATAACATCTGCACCCAGTTTTATATGTTATAGGAAGAAAAAACATAAGCATTGCCATGTTAGGCATACACACCACTGCCTCCTTCAGAAGGAGCCATATATTACCTTTATAAAATATTTTATTTAAAACTGTTATCATTGGCTTATGTAAGAGGTAGAAGTTTGTCAGTGTTGACAACAGCCCTCAAGTGAAGTTTCCTTCAAGATTTGTGTTTATGATGCCCCTCAGGTGAAACACTAGAAATTAATGCTTACTTGTAGTAAGTTGTTGGAGAGTGCACACTATTGATGTTGTAAATACATTAACATATCAATGTACAAAGGTGGACATTATGGGTTCTTTAGAGGCTGTAGTATATCTGAGGATGTTATAATGAGGAATTGATGTAAAGTCAATTCTGCTTAGCTACAGCCCACATTATCAGCCGTTTTGAATTAACAGTTTCCTGTCCAAAGAGTGTTCCTTATTTACTCTGCTTTTACAGAAAACATCTGTCCCCTGACAGCAGTTAAAAGACAGCTACAGACAAACAGATACTCTTACCACAATTGTTAGCTGTTAACCAGTCAATGTTCTGTTTGTGGGAGAACTTTGATCAAGATACCACCATTAATACAGAACCAAATTAATAACTATATGAAAACACTTCTAAATTCTTCAGTCGGAATTTTCATATGATACAAAACAGGTATTAAATTTTGCTGGAGCCATTGCAAATGAAAAGAAATACTATTAGGAAAAATGATTGTGGAAATGGAGAGGGTGGTGATTGTAACGAGGTCGGCCAGATGGACCCCAGATTATAAGTTCCCTGATTGGGCCCATTGGCTGTCAGGTACAAACTGGAGTATCAGAGGTTGTTATCATTCTGAGAGAGCTGGACCAGTGTCAAGGGCTTTCCATATGTAAATAAAGTGTGAGATGGTGATTGGTTATCAGCATCTGTGGAGTTATTTCAATGGCAACAAGAATAAACCATATTTTTGAAGAAACTCACTTGCCACAATTATCTTTGAATTGGGATAAACATTTCTGGCATCATTGCTGTTATTTGGAAAGCTTGATTGTTGAGCAGTTGTTAAAGACAGGGCCCAGTAGGTGGAAAGAATGCACTATATTTTCCGTGCAAATGACACTGGGGCAAATGAAAACCGATGAGTATTTTTCCCAACAGCTTGCGGACACACAGCTTTTGCAGTTATTAGGAGCCTAAGATATTAAAACCTTTCAAGAACTGACAGATTTGGTTAAGGACATTAAGATCATAAACCTCCTCTAATTTTGAGCTATTATTTTTACTTCAGAAATTTGAGAACCAGGGGAATCCATATTGGGATTTTTAAATATGTTAAGATATCTGACAGTGGCATGTGACTTTGATTTAACACATAATGAGATCCTGAGAGACAGTTGGTTGTGGGATTAATGATGTAACCATGAGGAAGCGCCTATTAGCTGAAGCTCAAATGGGCACTAAAATTGGCTTTATCATTGGATGGCAAGTGGACCAAATGATTTGCAGGGTATTCCGATGGAAGTGGGCATCCTTGCCAATCCAACTGAGCTTTGGGAATACCATGTGAGCGAAGGCAATTGTATAGCCATACTTAGGACATATCTTAAACAGAGGGACTCTAGATCAGCCCACAGAAAGACCCCAAAACAAAGCTTAGCCTCAGCTAAACAGTTAAAACTTTCTTCAAGATCTAGGCCAGCAAGCTGTTTTAGGTGCTGCCAGTATGTGGACTCAAGACAGCAAGACAGATTAAGATCACAAGACCATAAAACATGGGAGTGGAAGTAAGGCCATTCGGCCCATCAAGTCCACTCCGCCATTTAAATCATGGCTGATGGGCATTTCAACTCCACTTCCCTGCACTCTCCCCATAGCCCTTGATTCCTTCTGAGATCAAGAATTTGTCGATCTCTGCCTTGAAGGTATCCAACGTCCCAGCCTCCACTGCACTCCGTGGCAATGAATTCCACAAGCCCACCACTATCTGGCTGAAGAAATGTCGTCTCATTTCAGTTTTAAATTTACCCCCTCTAATTTTAAGGCTGTGCCCACGGGTCCTAGTCTCCCCACCTAACGGAAACAACTTCCTAGCGTCCACCCCTTCTAAACCATACATTATCTTGTAAGTTTCTATTAGGTCTCCCCTCAACCTTCTAAACTCTAATGAGTACAATCCCAGGATCCTTAGCCATTCATCATATGTTAAACCTACCATTCCAGGGATCACCCGTGTGAATCTCCGCTGAACACGCTCCAGGGCTAGTATGTTAAGGGCATAGCCTTTGTTCCAGTCTCTTAAGAGCAGCGGCTGTTTCAATTGCCACTGACTACAATAAAAGGCTCGGGCCTGTGCTTAATGGGGAAAAATTGATTAAGAGAGATTCGGCTAGATTGGCTCAACATTTTTTGATTTGAAAATGGCTGCTTGAGTGAAGTTCTAATTAAATACCCAGACGCTTTTTTAGGAAGGTCTAAGGATTACCAAAGAAGCCAAGGCCACCTTGGCAAGTTGACCAGGAAGCAATTCCACGATGCTGCAAGGCCCATCAAGTGCCATTTGCCTTATGAGCACAAGAAGAGGCAGCAATCTGAAGGCTGGAAAGTGAAGGAATTATTAAACCAAATACTGGCTGAATTCCATCAGGGTCATCCAGGCATTTCCAAAATGAAGATAGTGTGGAGCTGGAGGAACATAGCAGGCCAGGCAGCATCAGAGGAGCAGGAAAGTTGATGTTTCAGGTTGGGACCCTTCTTCAGATCTTTCTGCTGTGTTCCTCCAGCTCCACACTGTGTTATCTCTGACTCTAGCATCACGGTTCTTACTATCTCTGATTGGTAAGACGTTATGTCTGGTGGCCAGACTTGGACAAAGCTGCATTGGTGGGGCAGTGCCCAGAGTGCCAACAAGGACAAAAATTACCACCAGCAGTTTTGCCACATTTGTGAGAATGGCCAGGTAAACCCTTGACTCAGTTTCAAGTCGACTATGCAGGTTCTTCCATGGGCTTAATGTTCTTGGCCATTGTAGATGCCCACTCAAAGTGGCTGGATGTTAATAGAGTTCATTCATCAAACACGGGAATGACAATAGAAAAACTGAGATTAATGTGCAAAACTAAATTGCAGAGGATTGGGGGAAGTGTATTGAGAAGGACAGGAAACTGGTTGGCAGAGAAGAAACAAAGAACAGGAATTAATGGGTCCTTTTCAAATTAGCAGGCAGTAATTAATGGGGTGCCACAGGAATTGGTGCTGGGACCCCACCTATTCAAAATATATATTAATGATTTGGATGAGGGAACAAAATGTAACAACTCCAAGTTTGCAGATGATACTACGTTGGGTAGGAGGGTGAACAGTGACAGGGATGCTGAGAACCTTCAGCATTATTTTGACAGTTTGGGTGAGTGGGCAAATCAATGGCAGATGCAGTATAATTTGGATAAATGTAAGGTTATTCACTTTGGAAGGAAAAACAGGAAGGCAGATTACTGCCTGAGTGAATTAGGGGAGAGGGGAAGGTACAGCAGGAACTGGGTGTCCTTGTCCACCAGTTGCTGAAGGTATGTAGCTGCAGCAGACCGTAAAGAAGGTAAATGCTATGTTGGCCTGCATTGCGAGAGGTACCGAGTACAGGAGCAGGGATGTTGTTGCAGTTATACAGGGCCTTGGTGAGGCCACACCAGAATATTGTGTGCAGTTTTGGTCTCCTTTTCTGAGGAAAGATGCTGTTGTTCTCATGGGAATGCAGTAAAGGTTTACCAGGCTGATTCCAGGGAGCGCAAGTCTGACGTATGAGGAGAGATTGTTTCCACAGATTTCAGATGAATGATGGGGGATCTCATAGAGACTTATGAAATTCTAACAGGACTAGACAGGGCAGATGGAGGAAGGATGTTCCCAATGGTCGGTGTGTCCAGAACCAGGGATCACAGTCTGAGGATTCAGGATAGGCCATTGAGGATAGAGGTGAGGAGACATTCCACTACCCAAAGAGTGGTAAGCCTGTGGAATTTATTACCACAGGAAGTAGTTGATGCTAAAACATTGAATGCATTCAAGAGGTGACTAGATATAGCACTTGGGGCGAATGGGATCAAAGGTTATGGGGAGAAAACAGGATTAGGCCATTGATTTGGACAATCAGCCATGATCATGAAGCATGGTGGAGCAGGCTGGAAGGACCAAATGGCCTCTTGCTCCTCCTATCTTCTATGCTTCTTTCATTTGTGAAAGGCTCCGCACCAGGTAAAATCTGATCTTCCTGGACCCTGGGGATGGGTGAAATGGCATTCAGGAACATCAGACTCTGCTAAGCGAGACAGACAGTTTACTACAGGTGATGAAGTTTGGTGAAAGAGCCATGGAAATGGTTCTGCTTAGGTAAGAGACCTGGTTGATGCAAGGCCAGTACCAGTGACATATAAGCATTCGGGTAGGAGTGACAGGCCTGAAAGCACATAGACCATATGAAAGGTGCAAACTTGTAAACGGTGCAGAAGCAAAATGTGCCCTGTTCCTTAGAATAGTCGGAAAGGCTATTGAAACATGTGGGTTCTCCTTCTCTATCAAGCATTGACAAGACCTCTGAATCTGAGGTAAACACGGCGGGTCTTGCTGCACTGATGTCTTTGCCATCAGGTGTAGACAGTGAATTTCTCCTGAGGTGCTCTGGGCACAACAGGCGAGCTCCTATGCTTTACATGCCACTCTTATCTGACGTGGAGTCAGAGAAACTGGACCAGGTGCTAAAACGGCCCAGGGAAGCACTACAGGAGAAAGGATCGGCCTATATGGGGTGGCACGGTGGCTCAGTGGTTTGATTCCAGCCTTGGGTGACTGTGTGGAGTTTGCACATTCTCTTTGTGTCTGCGTGAATCTTCTCCAGGTGTTCCAGTTTCCTCCCACGGTCCAAAGATGTGCAGGGTAGGTGGATTAGCTGTGGGAAATGCAAGGTTACAGGGATGGGGTAGGGGATGGCTCTAGGTGGGAGGCCCTTCAGAGACTGGTGTGAACTCGATGGACCAAATGGTCTGATTCCGCACTGTAGGCATCTATAATTCCAAGTCCTGGTCCTCAGAGGGAGACCAATGTAGTAATTATAATGAGGTGAGCCAGGCAGACATCATAGAACATGAAATCCCTGATTGGATCAGATTAACAGCCCCAAACAGGCAGCTCTGGCTGATAGTTAAAAAGAGGTGTGTCAGGCATTCTGACACTCTGAGAGCTCGCTTTTATAGACTCTGAGTCAAGGACTTTCCACTTTTAAATAAAGTTTGACTTGGTGATGGGATACCAGACTCTGTGGTGTTATTTCAGAGAGCTTGTGTCCTTTAATATGCTACATATTAATTTTCAAGGATGAGGAATAATTACGTGAAATGTTATGACTCCATGGTCACTGTCCTCCCCAAATGTTTCTCCATGTTTGAGTCACACAGTATCAACATTACACCTTAAATTGTAGTCATTGGGGTCATTGAAATGATCAAAATGCTTGGATTTGAGTTGGATCGAAATATAACCTGTTTAAAAATGTTAAATCTAGATCCAACTTAACCATTTCCAGTTCTAACCAAGATGGGATGCAAAAGAAACTACCAAGTCACCGTCGCAAGACAACACTTGGTGCACGCCTTCAGTTCAAAAAGGTGTCTATTTTTAACTTGTGTCATCCATTGGGTTTAACGATGAGGAAATGTTCACATAAAAGAAGATGGGGAAAGCAATTGCATTTATACAGTATTTTTCATGACTAAGGGATAAAGGCCAAAGGCAAATGAGATTAAGTCAGATTGGAATGTCTGGCTGGCATGTATGAATTGGGGAGAATGGTCTGTTTCTGTGCTCTATGACTCCATCATAGAGCACAGAAACAGGCCGTTCTCTCCAATTCATACAGGCCGACCAGACATTCCAATCTGACTTAATCTCATTTGCATTTGGCCCTTATCCCTTAGTCTCCAATGCTCTAAATCTTGATTTTGCTTGCATTGGAGCATGTGGGCCCTTATGATTTTATGCCCTCGTTTTTGAAATTTATTTTCTGATGTAACGAGTGGTTAGGATTGCGGTCATGATGCTTGGAGATGTCAGATGTGATATCCCATAGATTTTCTACATTAGATTCCAGAGGCAGTTAATGTGGTTGAGATTTTATCTCACTCAAGATCTATTCACTCATAAATTGGACCCAGCAGTTGCTGCAACAAATAGTCCTACTGGGATCTATTAGATTGATGTCAGAACATGTTTACATTTTTTGATCTACTCTTGCGTTTGGTGTGACACGGTCAGTATGAACTTCAAATCCCACATCCTCTACATCAATCAAGATGGCTTGTTTCTATCTCTTAAATATTGCCTACCACTGCCTTACCATTTCTGAGAACCTTACCCATGCTTGTCTCCACAGCCCTCCCAGCTAGCCTCCAATTATCTGCACTTCATAAATTCATTTTGTCTAAAATGCAGCTGCTGACATCCTGTCCTGCAATAAACTCAACTCTCCTATTAACTCTTTTTCTGACCTACATTGGCTTTCTGTTCCCAAAACATTTAATTTAATTTACAGGCTCAACCCGAGTTGCAAGGCTTCAGCCCAGCCAATCTGTGTGCCTTTTCTAGCTTTGTACAACCTCCTTGAGGAGGATGACGGTCCCAGCTCAGAACAAGATAAGCCAGCAGGCTGCCCAATCTCTTCCAAGGTTTGAGGAAGGATCACTGGACCCGAAGCATTAACTCTATTTTTTCCTTCAGAGACGCTGTCAGACCTACTGAGTTTTTCCAGCAACTTTGTTTTGTTTCTCTCGAGGTCATTGTGGTATGTTACAGATGTTGCATGTAAGTATTAACTTCAACTCACTATGTAAACAGTGACAATTCAATAACAATTTATATTGAGCTACAGTCAATTTCATGATGTGGATCTTCACGAGAAGACTGAAAGCTGAGTGATGACTGTGTAAGCTAAAAGGTCTGCATGAGAGGACATGATGGGTTAGATATAGAATATGGAATCAGAGAGATGTCCAGCACAGAAACAGACCCTTTGATCCAACTCGTCCATGCCAACGAGATGTTTCGAATTAATCTAGTTCCATTTGCCAGCATTTGGCCCATCATCCCTGTAAACCTTTCCTGTTCATATACTCATCCAGGTCCCTCTTAAATGCTGAAACTGTACCAGCCTCCACATTTCCTCTTGCAACTCATTCTGTACATGCAAAACTCACTGTGAAAAAAATTGCCCCTTAGGTCTCCTTTAAACCTTCCCCCACCCACCCTATCTTAAACCTATGCCCTCTAGTTTTGGACTCCCCTACCCCAGGGAAAAGTCCTTGAATATTCACCCTATCCATGCCCATTATGATTTTATAAACTTCTAAAAAGTCACCCCTCAGCCTTCAATGCTCCAGGGAAAATAGCCCCAGCCTATTAAGCGTCTCCCTATAGCTCAAACCTTCCAACACATTCAAGTTTCACAAACATCTTTCCTACAGCAGGAAGACCAGAACTGAACACAGGATTTCAAAAGTGCCCCTAACTAATATCCTATACAGCTGCAACATGACCTCCCAATTGCTACGCTCAGTGCACTGACTAATAAAGACAAGCATACTAAATGCCTTATGCCTATCTTGTCTACCTATGACTCTGCTTTCAAGGAATTATGAACCTGTGCTTGAAGTTCTCTTTGTTCAGCAACACTCCCCAGGTCCCAACCATTAAGTGTACAAATCCTGCCCTGATTTGCCCTACCAAAATGCAGCACTTCAAATTTATCTAAATTAAATTCCATCTGCCACTCCTCGGCCCATTTGTCCATCTGATCAAGGTCCTGTTGTACTCTGAGGTAACCCTCTTCGCTGTTCACCGCACCACCAATTTTGGTGTCATCTGCAAACTTACTGACCATGCATCCTGTATTCACATCAAAATCTCATATATAAATGACAAAAAGCACCGACCCCACTTGTAACAGGGCTGCAATCCAAAAAGCAATCCTCCACCACCACCCTCTGTCTCCTACCTTTGTGCCAATTTCATATCCAAATGGCTAGCTCTCCCTGGATTCCACGTGATCTAACCTTACTAACCAGTCTACCATGCAGAACCTTGTCATGTTTCAATCTATGGGAGAAGCCAGAATTAGGAAATCTGAATATATATCAGTCGCTCCTGAGCCCAATAGGGAATTCAGGAGGAACTTATTTGCAGAAAGTGGTTAGAATTTCAGAATTTGTTATCAAAGTATCGAGGCAATTGGTATTGATGCACTTCAGTGGAAGTTAAATTAACATGAGGCAGAAAAAGTTAGAACACTCTCCTGATTAACTGATTGACTGATTCAGATGAAGAAGGCCAAATGTTAGTTAACATGGAACATAAACACCAGTAATAACTCATTCGGCCAACTGACTTGTTCTTGTGCAGTGAGTATTACAGAAGCTGAATCCAGATCTTTGCTTCTTAATTCAATGTTCTAGTCAGACTCACGTATTAAGAATATTAGATGTTATATACTCTGAAGCTGGAGCTAAAAAGGGAACCAAGAAAACGCAAGATCCTGGGCCTGATATGATTGCCCTCCAGAAACCAAAGCCATCTTCCTTTGTGCTCGGTATGACTTCAACCTGTGGAGAAATTTTTGCCTGATCCTCAATGACTCCAGTTTTGCTGTGATTCCTTGATACTACATTCTTGCCAAATGTTGCTGCTAAAACTTAAACTGAAGTCAGCTTCTATGGTGGGACTATGAAACCATGTTCTCAAAGCATTAGTCTAGGTCTCTGGATTACCAGAGCAATAATATCGTCACTTGGTCACCACTTCCTTGATGTATACCCACAAGCACTCAATGAAATAAATTCTTTACCCTGTAACCCAAAATAACAGCATTATCCAATTTTCTTTAAATTCAGTCTGAAAGGCATCTCAAATTTTTTTTACAGTGAAGCTGAAATGCCTTGTATAGGAATGCAAATATTCAACATATTAAATCATTACTATTCTTGTTTTAATTTTCTGTTTTAGTCTTTATTGGTTACATGCTTTACCGGGGTTGAGATTAAACTCAGGCAGCCTGTTGCCTTGTTTTGATGAATACCCCCCTCTCCACTGTTGCTACCACACTGAGTATTTCCAGTACTTTAATGTCAGATTTCCCACATCTGCAGTATTTAGCTTCTGTAACCTGTTCCCAGTATTTTCCAATTGTTTGTTACTGATGTACACAAGTTGTGCTCACATTCAATACAGACTGACCATGTTTCAAACACAGGCAGAAAGCTATCTTAAGTTTAACATTCTACAGAGACACTGTTAGATTTTCAATGCCCTTCCTGAACCTCACTCCAACCCACCCAACTTTGCCACTTAAATAAAACTCACCCACCAAATAAAGGCATTTCACTAACATGATCAATCAATACATGTCCTCTGGGTCTTCCATAGCTTAGGATGCAGATAATTTTCACATTATATCATTTTTAACAACCCAAAATCATCGAACGAGCATGAACGAAGGTACAGTTTCCAGAAACAATCAATATTTTAAAAATCAATAGCGAAGTTAATTGATGGAAGCATGAAGTATTTTCTTGGTTTTTAGCCAAAAATACACCAGAATTATTTTATTCTTTATTTGCTATATCTTCTCTTATTTTAGATGCTTGGTACAACTATCTCTTACAGGTATAAACAATTAATTAACTTTCTGAGAGAATTATGAAAATAAAAGCAGTATTAGGGATTTGACTGGAACGTGCAGGGTTTGATTTCCGTCACTGGTATACAAATCCCAGCCCTAATTTTAATTGCTTGAGCTGAAAGAAACAAATGTAACATGCTTCATAAATGAGTCCTAGGACATTACGTATAAAAAAAAACTGTCGATTCTGGAAATCAGAAACCAAAACAGAAACAGAAACTGCTGAAAAAACTCAGCAAGTCTGGCAGCATCTGTGAAGAGAAAGTAGTTAATGTTTTGGGTCCGGTGACCTTTCTTCAGAACAGTTGTGAAGAACACTTACTAGACAGTCAAAAAATGTCAATTTTTGTCGACTCTGAAATGTCAACTATGACGCTCTCTACAAATGATATCTGACCTTCTGAGTTTTTCCATCTATTTCTGATTTTGGTTGTGGCCCAGGATATTATACTTCAGGGGTATAACTTAATTCCTATTGAGGTGTTAGAAATTCATACTGATGCAGTATAAGCAGCAAAATCAGCTTCTGAAGTAATGCCACATGGATTTTTGCATTTACGCCAAGGGAATTGTAAGCTTTTCTTGTGGCACCAGGTGGAGCTCTCCTTGCTGCCTGCTCAATGGAAACTGATTCAATTGCCTTTTGAAAACTGGGATAAATATGTATGTAGGTGATTATCATCTGGAATTTTGATTTTAAAACAGGGCTGGATATGGGGATTCAGTTTTACGAATTTTACTTTGTTTTGAAAGATCAAAAAGTTATTTGGAATAATTATTTGAATAAATAATTCCCAAGATGACATGTGACTTCAGTCAAATGCCTGGCAGGACACCTGTGTTGTTTATGGATGGAATGATCACAGTGCTGAGTTTAGAACAGACCAGTAGCCATTTATTTAGGTCTTAACTTTAGAAGAAAAAGCAGTCCAGTTCAGATGGGAAAATAGTTTTCTCCTCGGGGGAGGATTAGGTATTCAGTCTAAGCAAACCAAGCCAACCTAACCAAATGTTTTTGACTATTGTAGCTTCAAGCTAAGAGTGTGGAAAGACATCCTCACATGGTTTGACGTGAAAATATTTAAATAATCAGAATTGAAAAATGTTCATGCCAGCAGATTTAGAAAGGAATAGCAAACCATTCTCAACAATCCGAAGAAACTGCAAAGAGTCCTTTAAGTAAGAAATTAAAGACTTGGATAAGAATGATCTTTCTCCGTAGCTGTAAAAGGATAAGGTTAGGAAAAAAGTTGAAACATTGTTTTTCTGTTCATATTTATCTCTGTCCATTCGCCTATCTTGTATAGAGGTTTGTTCTTGTTTCTTTTGTACGATTGTTTGGTTGTTAAAGAACATTTGAAGCTTTGTGTGACTATGTTTCGTTGGCTGACCACCATGAGAACAACTATTGGAAATTAAATGTAATCTGCGTAGCCAGGTTTCTGAGATCTAACTTGCCCTTTATTACCATCAAATGGGACCATAACAAAGCCACAACTGATGCTGCCTCCACCATATTGTTTATAAGTTGTTGTATAGCACTTCATCAAGTGCCTTCTGCAAGTTCATGTAAATTAAATGAGATGATTACAGTTAATGTAAAGGCAGCCCATTGTCAGAGTTTTGGCTGCTAATCTTTGATTTCAATTTTTCGGGGCTTGGTTGTTTTCACCACATTGAAGGTTGTCCTCCCCCAATTGATTCTAATTTGTATTTTTTCCTATCTTTCGTAGCCAATCTAAGCCTCATGGTACAAGGATTTCTGTCCCCTAAACTTCTTCCTCTGTGCACAAAAGGAAACTTCACAGATTATATTCAAGCTGTGGAAATTGGATTTGCAAACAGTGTAAAAATATTCAAGTTCATTAAACATTGTGGGTCATTTGATGACAAAATTGAGAATTCAACTCTACAGATTACTGATGTGTTAATGCCACATATGTAAAATGTATTTTTCAAATTAGACTCTAAATTCATGCATTAACACAAGATCATAATAAAGGTTGTGATGAAAAAGACCCCCTAAAGCGTATGCTTTCATTCTTGCAATATTTCAAACCCACCTTTGCTTCACTCATTGTTTTAATGCCATATGAAATAACAACTAGAGTTTTTCAAAGTTAGGACATGCTCAGTGATGCAGAGAACGATGGTACAAAATGGGAGCTTGGCTTCCATTCAAAGAAGAAAGGGAGGGCTTTAATCCGCTCTGGTGCGATTGGAGATTTAGAAAGATTGAATTTCTCTGATATGAAGGAGATGATTAAAAGATAGAAAACAGGAAGGGTTATAAAGGGAGTAAACAGTGGAAGAATCACGGATGTAGATTGAAATAAACTGGACAAGAGAATAAATAAATAAAGAAATGTGTTTCTAGGGCAGGAGCAGACCGAAATTGACATGTCTTCAAGGACAGCACTATTTTTAAGACTGTGGGAAAAAATAAGTTGGTTCAGGTTTTTGAGAGCAATAAGTTTAGGGATTTGAAGATTTCCCGAGGAAATGAGGCCAGTGATAAATTGCAACGTAGCAATGTTCAGTAGTGGTATTATGACCCAAATACCAGAAGTGGTATTGGAAAGTTGATGTTGAGCTTCCACAGGGTAGAATCCATCCACCAAAGAGCAATGATGCAGCTTTTGTCAGAACATTTAATGACAATGTCAGAGTAGGAGCAGACGGGACTGTTGTAAGTTCACAGGAGGTCTATTAATGTGTGGGAGGGATTGTTGCGCTGTGGTATTAAAACTACTGAGTTACCAACATTCTTTACCAACTTCGGAGTTACCTTAAGGTGCTTCAGAGGCTTTGCCGTAAATGATCAGTATGACTTAGCAAGACATGAAACTTGCTGTTTATTTGCGTAAAAATGATTGGTTATATGAATAAATTGCACTAGAAAAGGGTAAACACTGCCATCTAAGGGCATAATGTAATAATTTGAATGACTGGTTCTCCAGACGATGCTTCAAATCATATTGTGCTTTGAGATGAGTGGCTTTGAGATAAGTGGTAATGAATCTTTGTATCAGTTACCTGATGTATACTTTTGTGTGCTTAAGATTGCTTTCTACTCAGTGAAATACTGTCAGTGGAGAGCTCTATACAGGCTCAGATCAAATCTCATCATTGTTTATGCTAATCTAATGAGTACTGTAAATCACTTCACACATCAACAAGCAAATAATAAGTAAAATTTTTCATTAGCCTTAACCTGACCTTTAACTGATTCTGAAAGCTAAGTAGAGCGGGAAGGTGTGTGGTGAGTGGTGGTAGGGGAGCATGTGGGTAAGGCAGTGAGGGTGTATAGGTGTTCTGTGGGTGAGAGGGTTACAGATAGAACTGAGTGGGGAGGGTGGATCATGTGTTTAGGAGAAATCTGATGTGGGTGTCCATGGTGTTAGTGTGAGAATCAGGGGAAACGGATGTGACTGACTGGGGGTGTTGGGGTGGTGGTGGTGGAACACGGTGGTGACTGTGCTGAGTCAGCATTCACCTTTATATTAGGCAGGAGTTCGAGCAGGTTTTTTAAAAATTCATTCACAGTAAATGGATGTCACTAGCTGTGGCAGCATTTATTGCCTGTCCCTAATTGCACCCTTCCAAACATGTGGGGAGTATTCCATCACACTCCTGACCTGATGGACAGGATCTGGGGAGTCAGGAAGTGAGTTACTTGCCGCAGTATTCCTAGTCTCTGACCTGCTTTTGTAGCCACTGTGTTTACTTGATGAGTCCAGCTGAGTTTCTGGTCAATGGTGACCCCAAGGATGTTGATAGTGGGAAATTTAGTGATGGCAATGCCAGCAAATGACAAGGGGTTGTGGTTAGATTGTCTCTTATTGTTAATGGTCATTTTTGTGGCACAAATGCTAACTCTGAGTTGGCAACAATTTCTTCGGAGGGTTCCAGATGTTGCTTAGTTGCCCAGTAGAAGTTTCAACTTCCTGGTCAATTGCCGGTTAGTCATTGCTTTGGGATTTCCGAGAGGTCCCAAGAAGCATCTTTCAGGGTACATCCAATCTGAAACTACCCAGACAGCAGAAGATTTGGGTCAATGTGATGTATCATTTTTCTAGATCTGAAACAATTGGAGTGTTCATTATATCACGAGAAATAGGAACACAAGTAGGCCATTTGTGCTCAATACTGTCCTGCCTTTCAGTAAGATCATGGCTGGCTGGATTATGCTTTGAACATCACTTCCCTGTCTGTCTGCCACAGCCCTTCACTTCCTTATCCAAAAGGAAATCTGTTCAACTCAACCTTTAATATTTTAATGACCCAGCCTTCACTGGGAATTGGGGTGGATAATTCCAAACATGAATAATCATCATGCACATCCTCTGAAATAATTCCAATGCAAGTATCTCCCCTGTCAAGTAAGGTGACATACACTATACTCTGTTCTCCAAGTTGCTTTTTTTTGCCCACTCTGATCTTATTTGCTACTATTTTGTATTTATTTTAATCGACCTGTTCAAACATTGTATGATGCACATCTGATACAGATAGGTTAGGGTTAGACTCCTGGTTCAGTGATAGTAGGAACTGCAGATGTTGGAGAATCTGAGATACTAAGGTGTAGAACTGGATGAACACAGCAGGCCAAGCAGCATCATAGGAGCAAGAAAGTTGACGTTTCAGGCCTAGACCCTTTCTGAAGAAGGGTCTAGGCCTGAAATGTCAGCTTTCTTGCTCCTATGAAGCTGCTTGGTCTGCTGTGTTCATCCAGCTCTACACCTTCCGGTTCAGAAGTAGTTATATGCCACTGTGCCATAATAACTCTAGCTTTCAGCCTCTTAAGAGAATTTAAATTCCAATAACCGCCATGTGAAATCCACCATGGCCATCTCATCTTAAAACATTTGCCCCAGGAGGAAAAAGATCCTTTGTTACTTAAACCCAACACCCCCTGATCTGCACCCTTTCGCTGCTGATAAAGACACATGATCATGACCGAGTTTTACGTCACACGATATTTGGTTAAGTCATCAGGTGATGAAGAAACAGCGCATTGAAACCTTGTGATTTTAAACAAACCTGCTGGACAATAACCTGGCGTGTCTTAGTTCCGACTGCCCACCCCAGTCTAACACTGCCACCTCCACATTATGACTTAGTCTGTCATTTCCTTGCTTTACATCTCACCTGAAAAAACCAAATGGGGTTTTATTTGTTGGTTTTGCTGCTTGGCATATTTTAATGGTCCATTTACTAATTACTCGTTTATCTAAACTCTCAATTTATTGCTTGGACTTTCTTCAAAGGCAACGTTTGAAGCCAATGCCACCACCAGGTGGAGCACAATAATCGCATTCACAGTTTCGGATAGTTATGTTCAAAGTCGCATTGCAGAGATATCTGAGACTTTAAACAGGATCTTAAGGAAACCAAAATTCTGACAATTGCCTAACTACGCTATTGACAAAAGGAGGTTTAAACAGTGAACCCTTTAGCCAGTGTTCACACTGACCCAGGTTCCATCACACAAGCCCCACGACCACTGACAGAATTTGCTGCTCTGTCATCTGCGTTCAGTTCCTATTGATTCCCAGGACAATCAGTTATCACTCACCAACATTTACACTGTTTCAGAGGTTGAAAGGTAGGAAAATAATATGAGGCTGTGAATCGGGAGCTGGGCAAGAAGCGAGATTCAATGGATGTCACGGGGTTCGTTTGCACGAACGACTCTAGGTCACAATGCTGTGACTGCACCGAGAACACCAACGCCTTCTACTGAAATTCAGGTCCACTGTTGTGGCAAACCTCATCTTCCTGAAATTTTCTCACTGCTCTCTGAGTGAGAGAAAATTTGGAATATGACCCCCACCATTCCTGCCATACATGAGAGTAGGGGTTGGACAAGACTGTTCAGATTCACCAACTCCTGACACTGAATTGGACCAGGGAAGAAATCAGAATTAATTCTGCCTGCTGGAGTATGGATAGATGCCTCACAAATGATACCATTATTGTGTATATATTGTCTTTCATTACCCACTTGCCACACAATGCCCCTCTGGCCCAATCTCTTGCCCTCATTGTTGTGGCTGCTATCTGTGAGTCTTCTTCTTAAAAACATTAAAGTATTTGCATCTTCAAGTTAGTTAGGACAGATAGAAGGCTGGGAGCTGGGTTAAGTTAGAGAACTGTTAGTATCATAAATATTTCACTGCTGTGCAAAAGTTTGTACTTTTCTCAATCAAATCAAGCATTTTTTTTCTCAGTGTAGACCTGATTCCAACAGGATGGAGCTATTCAACTTTACACAGTCCCCCATGCCATCTGCCACTACAAATATGTCATTGCCTTAGATAGTGAGCTGGTAAGGAGTTGCTTCATCAATTTAATACACCTGATATATGATACAACCTTATTTATTTGCCATATCTCCTACTCTAACCCCACCCCAAGAAAATCTGCAAGGGTGAAAATGGACACAGATTTTGTGACATTATTTGTCACCACAATGTTGACCAAAGCAGGCTCATGAAACTCACCCTTTATGCAAGCCTTTACAGCAGAGGAAGAGATCAGCATGTTAGATTTCTAAAAAAACTAATACTGAAGCAGGAACTTACAAAATTAATGTAAGTAAAGTAACAACAACAAAGAAAATATTATCACTAAAGAGGGGCAAGTCTCCAGAATGAAATGGCTCCATAGTATGATTTTATAAGGAAGAACATTAAAACATTGTAGATGTCTAAAAGTCAATTTTCCTAAGTTTAATTTAAATTGTAAATTTGTGATGCCACTCTGATGTCTAATGTTGCAAAGTTGGGTAGAGTATTTGTTGATTGGAAGTCTGGACATTTGAATTTGTTTGTAAAATGATGGCAGCTGGGGACAGTGTGTGGTACCTTTAAAGGATGATGTGCTTTTTCTAGGCTTGGAGATTAAGAAAAAGTCTGCAAGCAGCAGCAGGCACAGAGAGTTCCTGAAATTGAAATATTTTTATCAAAAAGCTAAGTGGTTAGAAACCCAGGCAGTAGTCTTTGATTTGTTATTAAGACAACCAGTTGGAATATCGATTAAATAATTTAAAGCAGATACTTAGAGACTAAATACCAAATAATTTTAAATCTCTTTGTTTTGACAACCTAGGACCAATCCTAATGTAACAAATTGATTGGTCATCAAGGGCATAAAAGAAGAGGGTATTTGAAAATTGGTGCAAGAGCAACTGCCATTTGTTAAACTTAACAAACAGTAGCCCTGAAAAGGGAATCACTGATTCTCATAGAATTTTCTAAGCTCCCAGAAAACCATCATCTGACTAAAGATACAGCAGCACTCTTAGTTAATATTCTTGACACAAAAATTTGACAGAGAAAGGTGTTCCTGACTGAAGAACAGTGGAGAAGCCACTGAACATTCCAGAAGACGTATTCTGGCTATAATTTCAAGAGACTATATTTTAAGTTATTTTGTTTTATTAATTTGGTTTATAAAAGTGGGGCTTGTATTTATTGTTTTATTCAGGAATTTTATTCAGTAGTTAAAGGGGGAATTGTTTGTTTGTTAGTTCTTTTAATTTATCCACTGTTAGAGTTAGATAAATAAATTGTTATTTGTTAATAATAATTTGACTATCAGGAGTTCATTTCATTTAACCTCCCCTTTATAAAGATTGGGGGGTGACAAGGCAGGTTATACCTTTTCTATGTTTGCTTTAATAGATTATGAGGGGTAATGCACCTCTTTCGGTGTTTTGGTTTTAGTTATCAGAGGGGAGGTCTACCTCTGCATCATAATACTAAGAAAGTGGATAATACATCAGGTAGCTCCACACCTGTTATTGGAAAATTGAGATAGTTTATCCTCAAAGATAGAATAATTGGGCACAATGAAATTCTTCAGCTGACCAGAAACAGCCAGCATAAATTGGTAAAGAAAGATCATTCCTGACAAATGGGACTAAATCTTGTGAACTTGGGATTCAAGTACTGGATAGCAATGTTCCTTCTAAGTTGCATGGCTATACATCAGCAGAGAGGTTCCATGAATGCAAATCAAATCCAAGGTTGAAAGGTACGAGATTATCTCCTTCAAATCTAAAAAAGGTGACAAAAGGGTAATTTCTAAGTAGTAAAGAGATTAATACAGTGGAGGTCCACAGAGACTTGAGAGTCCACTTGCCCAGCTCATTGAAGAATTATGCAGGAAGTAATCAATAAAGTTCATGGAATGCAGACTTGTATTTCAAAGAAGATCAGCTTTAGCTGAACAAAGTTCTGGTCAACTACTCTTTGAGTACTATGAACATTTGTGGGCACCACACCATAAGGATACATGAGCCTTCAAAGGACTGCAACTAGATTCAGCAGAATGATACTTTGACTACAAGAGTTAAATTACAAGGAGAGATACATAAACTAGGGCAGTATTTCTTGTAATTTACAGCTTTATGGTGATTTGGCTTAGTTTTCCAATGTATTAAGGGGAATAGATAGGCCAGTAGAAAGAGATAGTAGGAACTGTAGATGCTGGAGAATCTGAGATAACAAGGTGTAGAGCTGGATGAACACAGCAGGCCAAGCAGCATCAGAGGAGCAGGAAAGCTGATGTTTTGGGCATAGACCCTTCTTCAGAAAGGGCCTAGGCCCGAAACATCAGCTTTCCTGCTACTCTGATGCTGCTTGGCCTGCTGTGTTCATCCAGCTCTACACCTTGTTATCTTAGGCCGGTAGAAAGAAACTACTTTTGCTTAGTGGATTTTTTGCTTGGTGGATCTCTATAGGAGCATGGCCAAAAAACTAGAGTTGAGTTTTCAGAAATGAAAATATTAAATAATAAATAGTGATGATAATAAGTAATAAAAAGATTTAAGACAAAATGCAAGTGACTCCTTTTTTATGACATTTGGAATTTTGCCAAGATATCTGAAGTTCATCATCAAAGCTGAAAATGGAAAGTGCCTGTACTATGACTGAGGACAGAACTAGGAAAAGCATATTCCCTGCAGTGGCCAAAAATATGATCACCGCCTGGATGACCATCATCACCAGCCAAGCAACATTCTTTACAAATGATCCCAGACATACAGAATGGACTGACTAATAGATCCTATAAGAATCCCAGCTATAGCTGGTGTTTTCTTCATTATTTATCCATGGATACTTCAGTCGAAATTGTTATAAAGTACCTAGTGATGGGAGCCCTCGGCTGTTTACTTCTCTTTATTCAGAGAAATGGAACTGAATTTTGTCATAAATGCCATGCTGTCACAGCCCAGGCTTGTGATTAATCAAGAAAACTTTCTGAATTAGGAGCAAATTACTGCAGATACTGGAATCTGAACTAAAAACAAAAAATGTGGCAAATCAAAGCAAATCAATCAGGCAGCATCCATGAAGATGGAGCAAACTAATGTTTCAAGTCTCAATGACTCTTCATCAGAGCTGAAGTGAAGTGTAGAGGTGGCAGCAGGTGGTGGGAATGCTGGGGGAGAAAATATGTTGATAATTCAGATTAAGTAGGGAGAAATTGAACAGGCTGGGTCTATTTTCCCTGGAGTGTGGAGACTGAGGGGTGATCTTACAGAGGTTTATAAAATCATGAGGGGCATGGATAGGGTGAATAAGCAAGGTCTTTTCCCTGTGGTAGGAGAGTCCAAAACTGGAGGGCACAGGTTTAAAGTGAAAGGAAAAAGATTTAAAAGGGATCTAAGGGACAAATTTTTCATGCAAGGATGGTGAGTGTATGGAATGAGCTGCCAGAGGAGGTGGTGGAGGCTGGTACAATTACAACATTTAAAAAACATTTGAATGGGTATATGAATATGGCAGTTAGAAGCACCACTGTTCTGCCATTCTCACATTGCAATCACTTAGACTCACAGAGATGTACGCACAGAAATAGACCCTTTGGTCCAACTTGTCAATGCCAACCAAATATCCCAAGTTAAATCTAGTCCCATTTGCTGGCATTGGCCCATCTCCCTCTAAAGCCTTCCTATTCATATACTCATCCAGATGCCTTTCAAATGTTGCCATGTGTCAGCCTCCACCATGTCGTCTGGTAGCCCATTCCATACATGCACCACCCTCTGCATGAAAAAGTTGCCCCTTAGATCTCTTTTAAATCTTTCCCCTTTTACATTAAACCTATGCCCTCTAGTTTTGGATACCCCCACCCTGAGAAAAGACCTTGGTTATTCACCCTATCCATGCCCCTCATGGCTTTATAAACATCTACAAGGTTACCTTTCAGCAACCAACACTCCAGAGACCATAGCTCCAACCCATTCAGCCTCTCCCTACTTAATCTCAATTATCAAGATACTTTTTCACCAGGACTCCAAGGTCGTGCCTTACCCTGCTATTGCATAAATACTGCCCCCACCAAAGTTCACTTCAGCTCTAATGAAGAGTTATATAGACTGAAAATATTAGCTTGCATTCCATCCTTGGATCCCCTGTGATCTCCAGCACTATTTTGTTTTCAGTTCAAACCTTCTGAGTTGTTTGGTTTATAGTGTATGAAACAAGTTTGCTGCCGAAGTTGATGTTATTATTGTTTTCAGATGGTTTGATAACAGTTTAGAATCCTATGTTGAGGACTGAGGGACCAGCATGCATGCATACCAATCATATGGATCCAACAATCAACTTAATTTTCACTAGAACTAGACCTGTCAAGCAAATGCACAGCATACTTTATCAAAAGCCTCTTCTCTCTGTTTAAGAGATGGTGTCAACATTCTTCGAGTAAATAAGTTAGGGCCCCTGTTAACAGTGTGGAGTAATGGATTTTGAGCATTCAATAGCAACTGCTCACTATAATTTCCAGCCTTTATGTCTCCTTTTCCATGTGGTTTTACATGCTAATTAAGTTGCAGCAGAAATTTCAATAGCCAAGTTTCTGAGCAATATCATGTACACCACATGTTGCTGACTGGTTTCCTTCTCGACTTTCACAATGACATGCACTCAAGTTCTCATATGTCAGAGATGGTGCAGCCAGAGAAATCAAATGATGCAAAAAGCAAAATAGTATGGATGCTGGAAATCTGAAATAAAAACAGAAAGTGTTGTAGAAACACAGTAAGTCTGACAGCTTCTAAAGGAAGAATGGATAAAAATAAAGTTTTGAGTCCAATATCACCTCTTCAGAACAGAAAGAAGCTGGAGGATCAAAAACAAAGTTGCTGGAAAAGCTCGGCAGGTCTGGCAGCATCTGTGAAAGGGAAAACAGTTAACATTTTGGGTCCAGTGACCCTTGCTCAGGACGACCAGGCTTCTTTCAGGCTGCTGAGCACAGAGGTCTTCTTATGCACCTTCTGGAAGAAGAAGCACGAGAACATCTCATCTTACTTCACAGGGTGGACCCTCGACTAGAAGAGTATCTTGGAGGCCTCTGAGGCAAAGAGCAAGGCTTGCTGGCTCTTCAGCTACTGGAGATCCTCCATGATACTGGTCCCCATTGTCTACAGCAGGAATAGGTTCTGCATGGTTTTCTGCAGTTTGGACAGTTTTACCCGCCTCTCCCTCACCTTCTGAACACCTTTGAAGATGAAGAACCTCTTGATGTTCCCTTGATTGTTTCCCACCAATCCACTGGAGACTCAAAGAGGGGCTTCATAGTTCTGCAACCTGTGTTAACCCCTTTGAGGTCCTCAATGTTTTCTGGGGTCAAAAGTTTCATGTTTAACTACAATGTTCCCTTGCCAGCCCACCGGTCATTCTGTAGGTGACAATGAGCTGGCAGGAGGGAGTAGTCAGAGAAGAACACTGATTTGACATCAATGGATTTGACTGAGACTGTATGGGATGCAAACAGGAAATCTAACATTAAATGGATACACCACCTGGCCATGACCAGGTGTACCTGTGCTGCCTTCAGTCTGCAGGGCTGCTGAAGATGTCATGACGTTTGGCAACTTTAACCTTTTCCATCAGGAATCTGGTCATGGAGTCCAGTTTGCTGTCAACCCCTCCGGATCATTCATCTGCGTTGATGATGCAGTTGGAATCTCCGGCCAGAATGACCAGCCTGGAAATCGCCAGCAGCAGTGGGAGCTGCTCCGAGAGAGTCAGCCACCCACTCTTTACCACTGGGGTGTACATGTTAATTAGTCTCAGGGGAGCATTTCTGTACATAAAATCTGCTATGAGGAGGTGTCCGCCCACAGCCTCCTTAACTTCAGAGATGGTGAAGTTGCCTCCTCACAGCAGAATACCCAGGCCAAAGGAACAGTTAGCGTTTCTCCCTGACTAACTCAAAGGCCCATGGGTCCATAAGCTCAATTATTTCCTTCTGTTGCTGAGTTGCAGTATCTTTATTCCTGCAGAAACAGGAGGTCTGCTTTGAAAGTTGACCAGGTAAGCCAAAATGGAAACTCATCACGTAGCAGATTTAACACTATGCTTGTTATTACTGACAATGTTAACAACCATTTTAAGAGTTTATAGAATTACCCAATGTCCATTCATCTGTGTTCTTGTCATTGTGAGATTCCCTGTATCTCTGTGGAGACTGTCCACACTGAGGTAGCTGTCTTGCTCCTTATTGTGGAGGGGGAGGGGGGGCTCCTTTCTCAAGTGTTGTTGGGGAAAGAACAAAGCCAGCAGGGTCCAGTTCTGAGTCTGACAGAGGGACTGTCAGAACATTGCTACTCCCCATTGCCCAGAGATGTGGTGCAGTGAGTATCCCATGGTTTCCAAAGTCTGGAGGTTGGGCTTCACTATGATCTTTGTAAAGTCTGGCATTTCCAGGTTGGGGTTTGCTCTTCTCCTTCTCCACAATGGTACTCTACCTCGTATTTTTGTTGACAGCCACTCCACTGCATGTTTTCAATGTCAGAGGAGCTGCTGGTATAGCCATCATGCAGCTGCCTTTTTACATTTTGCTTTGGGGCTTGGGGACATGATACATTTCCTATTTCCAGTTGTTTCTCACCGCATCTGCTCCCCCGCCTCTTTCATTTCCTCCTCCTCCATTGACCCTATCTATTCAGGTGGAGGATGGGTCAGTCCTGTGCCTCTGTGCTGGCAACCTTTTCCTCCTCTCTGGCCTGTCCCACCTTCTAGATGGCCCTCACTTCATTTTTCTGCTTGGAGGTGCCACCTTACTGATCTTTGGGGGTCCAAGGCCTGTGTTGCCACGTTTGGCCATCTGAGCATATGTGGTGCCTTCCGGTTTTTGGCAGGCCTTGTACAAGTGGCCCGCTTCCCCGCACAGCTCGCAGTTCTCGGGCTCCTTGCAGTCCTTAGCCAGGTGGTCCTCCTGTTTGCAGTTACTGCAGAGGGTTACTTTGCAGTTTACTGCCACGTCTGCCCTCCCACAGGTTCAGCACTCTCTAAGCTGCCCCGCATACATCAGGTAACCTCAGCTCCCTTCAATTGCAAAGCTGAAGGGCATGTGGAGGATGTTCCCGCTGGTGTCCACATTCAGGGTCACCTTATCCTGCCGCACGCTGTTCCAGATCCTGAAGGGTCCACCATACTGCTCCTGCCTCGTTCAGGCTGCACACACCTTCCCAGGGAGGTCAGCGCTGATGCTGAGGTAATGGGGTGGTACAAATATATTGTAACAGCCTGCCTCCTCTGTGCAGGAGAACAAACAAAGGAACAGGGACCTTCACCTCCTTTCTCCTCAAATACCTTCAGGAGATGCTTACATTGCTTATGCTCCTGAAGGTCACATCAAATTTTTCCCTACTGGGGAAATCCTGCAGACAGAAAATACCTGCTGCTTGGGACTCACAGCTCTGCAGGAGGACTCTCCTTACAAAGTATGTCCAGTCAATCAGTGATTCTTCCTCCACCTTCTTCACAGTCACCATGATTGCGTTGTGGACCCTCTGGCTTGAAGTGTGGGCACTAGCAGAAACCATAGCTCTGGTTGGCTGGTCAGTCACTGAATTGGCGTTAAGCATAAAGATCGACTCAGCTCAGATCGGCTCAGATCAGCTGAGCTCAGCTGAGGTTCTTCTCACAATCCAACAACAACATCAATATCTTGCAGTGATAAAGGCTTTTAGCTCAGACCTTGGATAAAGCTGTCTCCTCTGCCAGGTAAGTATTATACATATGGTCTATTTTTAATTTCAAAAATGTACTTCATTCAGAATAGATGCAAAATGTTTGGCTCTATACAGTTGCATATCAAGTGGACAAACAAAACATTGGACTTTGATTCTATCCAAAAAAACCAAAGACCTGTCTTACACACACAATACTAATAGTTACATGTATTTGAGTCACTAGGATGGTTTGATAACTGAATAGACCCCCACTTACCTTCAGCAGAAAGAACTCTTTCCCCACTGCGCCTTGGCAGAGGCTGTCTCGAGCTTCATTACATCCTTCAGCATATAGTCCTGGACCTTGGAATGTGCCAGTTTGCAACACTTGGGTGAGAGTAAACGCCTTGTTCTGGAAGACCAACGAGGTTCAAGCAGACCAAAGAGCATCTTTTACTGAGTTGATGGTCCTCCAGGTGCTGTTAATGTTGGTCTCTGGAGAACAGACTGTAGCACACAGAGTCCCACATCATGGAACTCCTCGGGACAAACCTTGACAAAAGCCATTGCATCTTCCTCCAGACTTCCTTTGCAAAGGTACATTCTAGAAGGGGATGCGTGACAGTCTCACCTCTGCCCTCCATCACACCCCACCACCACCCCAACCCTGCAGCCATTTCAAGGGCAACGTGCAGTGGTGCAGACGGACCTGGCATATATAAAGGATCTCAAGGTAGTGCCCATCTCACAACCAGCCAAGCGATGTCTTGGTGCTTGTCGGAAAGCTCTGGTGATGAGGCATCCTGCCAAATGACTTTGATAGTCTGCCCAGGGAACAATGTGACAGGATCCACCCTCTCCTTTTCTTTCAGTTCCCTCAAGAACACTATGCGCTGATCATTTCCTGATGGTCTGGTGGCCAAAGATGCTTTTCTTTGCAAATTTCTCAATGAAGGACAAGTGAAACAGAATGGTCCAACTACTTGGAGCATTCCGCAGCAGCGAGGCCAGTCCCATCCTTCACAACACCGGGGACGGTAGAACCTCAGTATGTAGTAGCAATTGGTGTTTGCGTACCGAAGGTCTACATACAATTTGATGCAGCTGCATACAAATGTGGCCAACAGGATGAGGGCAACATTGGGTACATTATCCCCCATTTATCCAGAGTTTTGTACATGGACACCCTGCAGGCCTGGTCTCCTCAGGCTTCCAGATGTAATGGAAGATGGCTTGGGTGACTGAAACAGAACAGTTTGGGGCGAATGGGCCAGATCTGTGCCATATACAACAATAGAAAGAGTTCCTCACACCTGATGACCAGGTTTTTTTCTGCAATGGACAGGGAGCTCACAAAAGACCAGCTTCTGTATTGTAGGTTTTTCTATTTCAAAAATATTCTTTATTCATAAAAAACTTTTTACATATACACATTGACACAAAAGCAGTTTGGTTCTGCACAGTTGCATATCAAACAAACAAACGAAACATTGAACTTTGACCACTCCAAAAAACAACAAAGACCTGTCTTACACAAAACTAATATTTACATGTATTTGAGGTGCGAGGCCGGTCTGGTAATGGACAGATCCCCATTACCTTCAGCAGAAAGACTGGACATCCATAACACCAGGAACATGTAAAATGTCCCATGAGCTATAGGGCGACACATGAGATCAAGCTCACCTGCCATACCTTTAACTACATCACTGGAATTTATATGAAGTGGAAAATTATTGAAGTTTCTTTTACTAATAACTACAACCTGAAGATTACCATAAACTAGAACTTTTTTACAATGACTGACAAATCAGCACCCTCTGGGAATTGAAATACAGCCCTTTATGGCAGCCACATAACAACCAATCAACTCCCAGCCCTCCTCTGATGTCGCCTTCACAATGCCAGAAGGAAACTTGCTCCTCCCTCATGGTGCACTCTTCCCACTCACTTTAAATGTGCTCCTCTCTTGTCACCTTACTCTGCCCACTATTTTTAAAATTGCTGTTCCTCCACTTTCATGCCATGTTAGCTCCTCACTGTCGCATAGATAACAACATTTTGCAAACCGTATTGAACCACTTCATAAATTTCAACTTGCTGCCGAAATCAGAAATGACTGCCAGGCTACTCAGACCTCTTGGCATCATGGTAGCCCACAAACCCACCAACACACTAAAACAACAGCCAATGAACTTAAAAGGCCCTATACAGACAGCAAGCAAAATGAACGTCATCTACAAAATACCTTGCAAGAACTGTGACAAAAACTATATTGGACAAACAGGCAGAAAGCTAGCCACCAGGATACATGAACATCAACTAGCCACAAAACGACATGACCCACTATCACTAGTATCCTTACATGCAGATGAGGAAGGACGCCACTCTGATTGGGATAACACATCCATCCTAGGACAAGCCAAACAGAGACACGCATGAGAATTCCTAGAAGCATGGCACTCCAACCGGAACTCCATCAACAAACACATTGATTTGGAGACCATCTACCACCCTCTGAGAAAATGAACAAGAAATGACATCAACACGGGAAATGACATCACCAACCCAAGGAAACCTAAACACATAAATAAAAAGAGGGACATAACACCAGCACTTCATTGGAGGCTCACTGATGATGTTACCTAGAATGGTGATGAAACGTCTGGGAACGAACCTTCCCGCTCAGTGAACCAGCTTACATCCGGAACACAATAAAAACCCGCTCTTTTGTGGACCGAGAAGAGGAGAGCATGACTGTGCAACCTGTGCACCCTTGCAACTGGTGGATCTTAATGCTGGCTTCGGCCTAATGCTGGTTCAGGGGAGCAGCCAACCTGCAACGATGGCTGCGGCGAGTGCTCGTGCCCCAGGCCAGGGGGTCCGGAACACCATCCGCGTTTCCGTGAAGAAGGTGGACGAAGGTGCACCTGTGGACCGCACCTTCTTCGTGAAGAGGGTCCTGTTGGACTTTGTGGGTTGCTGCTGCGGACATTTACTGCCTGCAGGATTTCCCTGGAGGAGGTTTCTACGATGTAACCTTCAGGAGTGCCAAGCTTTGCGAGCGCTTCCTGGAAGTTTTCAAGGAGAAAGGAGGTGAGGGTCACCTCTCTGTATTGACCGCTGTTCCGCTGTTCATGATGCCAATGCAGAGGAGCCGTATGGTGACTGTATACATGTACAACCTGCATGTGCCAGCAGTTGATGACCTGACCTTCCTTGGAAGGTATATGAAGGTGGAAGGGGACCTAACCGACATCAGGGACCCCTTTGGTATCTGGACCAGTAAGAGGCAGGTCAAGGTGACACTGAGGACGGGCGCAGATGGGAACATCATACACCCACCATCCAGCTTCGCGATCGGCGGGAGCAAGAGCTACCTGATCTACGCAGGACAACCTAAAGTCTGCCATGCCTGTGGTAGGTCAGGTCACGTGGCGGCCGACTGCAAAGCCACCATCTGCAGAAACTGCAGGGAGGAGGGATACCTTGCAAAGGATTGCCCACAGGAAACAAGCTGCAAACTTTGCGGGGAAGCGGGCCACCTCTATAGGGAATGCCCGTGGCGGGGGACTACCTACGCCCAGGTCGCCGGCAAAGACAATGTGGGGAAAGCCCCGCTGGAGGAGAGGAAGACACCTGGGCCCTGCAAGGACCCCGCTAATGTGCAGGAGGGTCAGGTCATGCAGGAGGGCCCAGCCCCGCAGAATGGAACCGAGGCCAGCAAAGCGCCCCTCCAGGCTCCGTTCCCCCCCGACAACCCGGAGTCGATGGAGGAGGCGACAGTTGACCCAGGGGAGTGGACGATGGTCCAGAAAGCAAGGAGGAAGGCGCGCCGGCGGGCCCAGGCACCGCAACCGTCAGGCGGGAAGGGGCAGCTACAGGGGGGCTATAAGAGCTCCTCTGACGAGGGAGATTCGGAGGACGCCTGCCTAAAGCAGAAGCTAAAGATCTCAAGGGAGAAGGAAAGCAGCACCCCGCTTCCAGGTGACGGGAGGTGTCCTGAGGCTCCCTCCGACACACAGCTGTGCACCGCTGGGGCCCTGGAGGGTCCCCCGGAACTTTCAGGCGGGAAGGAGGAAACAGCATGTCCCCAGCCAGATCCCGAGCCAGACTCTCCTGCCTCCGTACCCCCGACGGGGGGATGCCACCCCGAAGGCAGCACGGACGGTTTCCTGAGCCCGGAGAGCGTCCAGCAGTTAGCCCGGGCAATGGGCATGAAGCGACTGGGTTCTGGACCTTGGACTTGGGGATGGTACTGCAGTCACTGCCCACAATCGGGGTATGAGTTGCGAGCATTAATGTGCGCAGTGTCAAGTCCACCGCAAGATGTGTATCCACGTTGGCCTACCTGACCACCGTCAAGGCGGACCTCCTGTTTCTGCAGGAGTGCGGGATACCGCACCTCAGCAGGTACGGGAAATGGTCCGGCACCTGGACCTGTGGGCCTTCAATCTGGTTGGGGGGTAACGACTGTCGGTCCTCGGGCCTGGCTATTCTGCTGCAGGGGCGCAACTTCACCATCTCTCAAGTTCAGGAGGTGGTGGGGGGGGCACCTCCTAGTGGCTGATGTCACCTATAGGAACGCTCCCCTGAGGCTGATCAACGTGTACACCCCAGCGGTACAGAGTGAGCGATTGGCCACCCTGCAGCGGCTTCCACCCCTGCTGGCTACATCCAGGCCGGTCATCCTAGGCGGAGACTTCAACTGCATCATCGATGCAGATGAAAGATCTGGCGTGGAGACAGCGGGTGGCACGAGTCAACTGGATGTCACGTCCAGATTCCTGATGGGCATGGTGAAGGACGCCAAGCTGCTCGACGTCTTCAGCACCCCTGCAGATGGAGCGCAGCGGAGGTACACCTGGTTGCTGCCAGACGGGTCTATCCGCTCAAGGATAGACTTCCTGTTTGTGTCACGGGCGTTCTCGATCAGGTCCACCAGCGTCGAGCCGGTGTTCTTCTCTGACCACTGCCTCCTGCTGGCCGACTGTCACTTACAGGACGTCCAGCTGGCCGACGACCAGCTGGTGGAGACCTTCGCCGTATCCATCAGGAAGGACATGAGCCTGAAGGGCGTGACAATCCCAGGCAGCGGAGGCCTTCAGGTCAAGATCTCCCTGCACATGGACGACGTCGCCGTCTTCTGCACGATCGTCAGTCGGTGAGTAGGCTGTTGGACATCTGCGGCCAGTTTCAACTGGCCTCGGATGCCAAAGTCAATAGGGGTCAGAGCGAGGTCATGCTCTTCGGGAACTGGAATGACCGCTCCTTCATCCCCTTCACCGTCAGGACAGACTACCTGAAGCTGCTGGGTGTTTGGTTTGGTGGAGCTGGGGCATGCACTAAGACTTAGGAGAAGCGTATCACCAAACTGAAGCAGAAGCTGGGCAGGTGGACGCTCCGGTCCCTCTCCATCGCAGGTAAGAGCCTGGTTGTAAGGTGCGAGGGGCTTTTGGTACTGTTGTATGTGGCGCAGGCCTGTCCTATTCCCGGGACCTGCGCCACTGCGGTCACCCGGGCCATCTTCCACTTCATTTGGGGGTCGAGGATGGACCGGGTCCGCAGGGACACCATGTACAAAGACCTGGAAAATGGGGGAAAGGGCGTACCGAACGCCACCCTTGCCCTGACGGCTACCTTTGTGTGCAGCTGCATCAAGCTGTGTGTAGATCCTCAGTACGCAAACACCAAGTGTCACTACTTACTGAGGTTCTACCTGTCCCCGGTGTTGCAAAGGATGGGCCTGGTCTCGTTGCCGCGGAACGCTCCGAGTAGTTGGACAGTCCCATACCACCTGTCCTTCGTGGAGAAATTTTTAAAGGGAAACACCTTTGACCACAAGGCCATCAGGCAGTGGTCAGCACGTAGTATCCTCGAGACCTTCGGGAAAAGGAGAGGGTGGAACCCGTCATGTGGTTCCCCACGCAGACTGCCAAAGTCGTTTGGCAGAATGCCTCATCGCCAGAACTTTCAAACAAGCACAAGGACATTGCTTGGCTGGCGGTGAGAGGGGGTCTGCCAGTGAGATCCTTTATGCATGCCCGGAATCTCTGCGCCACTGCACGCTGAACTCGAGGCGGCTGCGGGGGGGAACGAGACTGTCGATCACCTCCTTCTGGAGTGTGCCTATGCGCAGGAGGTCTGGAGGGGGATGCAGTGGTATTTGTCGAGGTTCGTCCCGAGCAGCTCCGTGACGCGGGACTCCGTGCTCTACGGACTGTTTCCTGGGACGCACACCGAGACCAACATCAACTGCGCCTGGAGGACCATCAATGCCGTGAAAGACGCTCTTTGGTCTGCCCGTAACTTGCTGGTCTGCCAGCTGAAAGAACTGACCCCGACCGAGTGTTGCAGACTGGCGCACTCCAAGGCCCAGGACTACGTGCTGAGGGACGCGCTAAAGCTTGGGGCAGCAGCCACCAAGGTGCGGCGGGGAAAGACCACCGTATAAAATCCCTCGTCCAGAATAGAAAAAAGGGCCCTCTCTGGTAACTGGGCCCAGCTGGCGCCTTCCCCAACTGGTCAGGGGGCCAACGGGGACTGTGCCGGGAAACGACTGCCAGGGTATTTTCTTTGCTTTGTTTTTTTTTCCTTCTTTGTTTTGTTTTTGCCTTTAGTTGGTGTACGTTCCCCCTGGGTAACTCGGAGCGGCTTGCATGACTGGGTAGGTGTATAAATGTTTTTTTTTGTATATTCTATGAATAAAGTATATTTTTTCAAATAAAAAAAGGTGACGAAACATCTGAAAACGAACCTTCCAGCTCAGTGAGCAAACTTACATCCGAAAAGCAATCTGATGTGTTGCCATTGTCCAGTTGTGTGAATGAAAAGTCCAGAGAGACACCTGCAGTATCTGTGGTGGTCCCAATTAATGTTAAAAGAAGGAAGATGGCACAGGTCTGAATTCATCCAGTCAAGCGATTTCAACAGGTGCCTGCTCGGTCTAACTATTTAGTTATAGAATCACAGGGTCATTCGGTTGTACAGCATGGAAACAATCCCTTCAGTGCAAATCAGCCATGCCAACCAGATACCCTGAACTGATCTAGTCCCATTTACCAGTACCATTGACTCTGCTGTAATGCAAATTGACTGTAACGCGACTGACAAAAAGGGAAACGCTATTTCTCGACTTGTGTTGGTTATAACTCAATTCCATTGGTGTGCGGAGGAGTACCTGTTGACATCACACGATCACTTCACAGACTTCGTCAGTGCCGAAAGTCTCCACACCAGCATCACATGATCATTTTGCGGGCTTTGTCATGAAATGCTTTCTGTACAGTACAACCTCCTCCTCCATCATGTCATCTTGACATTTTTTCAAGATAAAGTGTTAAATTTACTTTTATTTCATTATTAGGATATGAATTAAACATTTTATTCAAATTGCCTTTGTGTTAGGCTTTTGTGTAATCTTTGAGCAGTTTTGAGTGTCTTTTTTTAGTGATCCGACCCAACCCCACTTTTCCCATAGGCTCTGTTTCTATAGCATGATTTTCCATAACACTGTGTTGCGCAGAAACCAACTGTCACGTTATAGCAGAACTGACTGTATTTGGCCCAAAACTGTCTAAACATTTGTTATTCATGTACCCATCCAGATGCCTTTTAACTGTGATCGTACCAGCCTGCACCACCTCTTCTGCGTGAACAAGTTGCCCCTCAGGTCCCTTTTTAAACGTTTCTCCTCTCACCTTAAATCTCTGCCCTGTAGTTCTGGACTCCCTACCCTGGAAAGAAGACCTTGGCTATACCCCTATCCCTGCCCTTCGTGATTATATAAATCTCTGTGAGGTTATCCATTCAGCCTCTGATGCACTTGGAAAATAACCCCAACCCATTCAGCTTCTCCCTATAATGCAGACACTCCAATCCCAGCAACATCCTTATAAATTGTTTCTGCATCCTTTCAAGTTGAACAATATCTTTCTTATATCAAAGAGATCAGAACTGAACGCTATATTCCATAAGTGGCCTAATGTGATGAGACTGCATCTTTAAGAGATGTATTTTGTCCTGGTTTTTCTTTGAAGCGCGGTTTTAAGGCAGAAGTGGTGAGCAGTCTACCACAGCCACTAGAGTAAACAGCTTGTGAGTCCTTGGGGTGTTTTTTGGTAAAATTTGGAATTGGTACTGTCAAGCTCTCACAGAATCAAGATTTTTAGTTGAAAACAAAATATGCTGGATCTCGTAATGTTCAGGCAGCATCCGTGGAGAAAGAGTAAACTAACATTTAGAATCTAGGATAATTTTCATCAGAGTTTTAGTTTTTAGTTTTCAGCAGTTGCTGTTGGGGTACTGAAGAAATAGAAGTTATCTTTCCCCCTCTCAGTTACAGCCAAAAGCTGGGGGTTCTCTTGCTGCTATTAGAGTTGCACATGTGACAATGTGGAATTTGGAATGCAACGTTCGGTTCTGATCTCCCTGAAATAAGAAAGTTGTACATGAGCTACAAAAGATAAAGTTGCATGATATTACAGGTAATGTATTGGCATGGATAGAGGATTAGTTGGCTAGTATAAAACAAAGAGTAGGAGTAAGTGAGTTTTTTTCTGGTTGGCGGTCAGTGGTTAATGGTGTGCCTCAGGGATCAGTGTTGGGACCACAAATGTTTACAATTTACACAGATGATTTGGAGTTGGGGGCTAAGTGTGGTGTGTCAAAATTTAAGGTAAGTGGTAGAGCAAAGTGTGCAGAAGACACTGAAAGTCTGCAGAGGGATATAGTTAGCCTAAGTGAGTGGGTAAAGGTCTGGCAGGTGGAGTACAATGTTGATAAGTGTGAAGTCATCCATTTTGGTAGGAATAGCAGCAAAATAGACAATGTTTTAAATGGTAAAAAATTGCAGCGCACTGTTGTGAAGAGGGACTTGGCTGTCCTTGTGCATGATTCGCTAAAAGTAGGATGCAGGCGCAGCAGGTAATTAAAAAGGCAAATAGAATTTTGTCTGTCATTGCTTGAGGGATGGAGTTTAAAAACAGGAAGGCTATGCTGCAGCTGTATAGGGTCCTGGTGAGGCTACACCTGGAGTACTGTGTGCAGTTTTGGTCTCCTTACTTGAGAAGGGATAAAGTAGCACTGGAGGGGCCGCAGAGGAGATTCACTCGGTTGATTCCAGAGTTGAGAGAGTTGGATTATGAGGAGAGACTGAACAGGCTGGGATTATACTCATTGGAATTCAGAAGAATGAGGGGAGAAACATATAAGATTATGAAGGGAATAGACAAGATGGAGGCAGGGAGGTTGTTACCATCAGCGGGTGAAACTAGGGGGCATAGCCTCAAAATAAAGGGAAGCAGACATAGGACTGAGGTCGGGAGGAACTTCTTCACCCAAAGGGTTGTGAATCTGTAGAATTCCCTGCCCAGTGAAGCGGTTGAAGCTGCCTCATTGAATGTTTTTCAGGCAAGTCTCGACAAATTTTTGAATATTAAAGGAATTAAGGGATATGGTGTGCAGGCGGGTAAGTGGAGCTGAGTCTCAAAAAGATCAGCCATGATATTACTGAATGGCAGGGCAGGCTTGAGGGACCAAATTGCCTACTCCTGCTCCCAGTTCTTATGTTCTAATCTGTTTTCTGAATTTACTTTTTGCTAAGGATGTGTTTTTTTGTTACTTTTTTGAGCCATTAATAGTTACTGTGTCTATTATTCTGTTAAGTTTTCCAATGAAGAACTGCGGACACTGTGAATCAGGAACAAATGCAGAAAAAAGTGAGGGGGATGCGGTAGGGTGAATTTTGTATTAGTGGCCAGCCTATCCCCAGAAATGGAAACAGAAATGTCAAGGAAGGGAAGAGAGGAATCAGAAATAGACCAGGTTAAAGAGAGGGCAGGGTGGAAATTGGAGGCAAAATTGATGAAGTTTTCCAATTCCAGATGAGAGAGTAAAGCAGCACCAATGATATCATCGATGATTGGAGAAATTGTTGTGGGTGGGGGCCAGAATAGGACTGGAACAAGGAATGTTCCACGTACCCCATGAAGAGACAGGCCTAACTAGGGCCCATGCGGGTACCCATGGCCACCCCCTTACCTGAAGAAAATGAGAGGAGTTAAAAGAAAAGTTGTGGAGGGTGAGGACAAGCTCAGCCAAGAGGAGGAGGATGGTGGTGGTGGGAATGGTTCAGGTTTTTGCTCCAGGAAGAAGTGGAGAACCCCAAGACCCTCCTGGTGGTAAACGGACATGTAAGGGGATTGCACGCCCATGGTAAAGAGGAGGTGGCTGGAAACGGCAGACTGTGAGTTTTGAAACCAGTGTAAGGCATCGGACGGATTGGACCAGGGGAGAGAAGACTGAGTCAAAGTAGAAAGAGAGATGAGTTCTGTGGGGCAGGAACAGGCTGAAACAATGGGTCTGCCCGAACAGTCCTGTTTGTGGATTTTTGGGAGGAGGTAGAAGCGAGCTGTGTGGGGTTGGCAGAATATCAGCTTGAAAGCAGAGGTGGGAGATCACCAGACGAAATGAGATAGTTACTGTAGTAGATACAATGACTTAATGTGTCATGGTGGGCTTACTTTTCTCTGCATATAAGCTGACATTTTCCCAGTCATCACCAGTTCTGAGGAAAGGTCACTAGATTCGAAACGTTAACTCCGATTTTTCCTTCACAGATGCTGCCAGACCTGCTGAGCTTTTCCAGCAACTTTGTTTCTGTTCCTTCTTTCCTTTGCTGTATTTTAACTATAGAGGATGAATAAAATGTGTTTTGCTTTAAACACTGTAGTTTGACTAATCAAATTGCATTGGGAATACAACTCCTTACATTTACCTTTAAAATAAGAGAAGTTAGCATCTAGACTATCTTCTGAATATTTTGAAAGGATTTTGTCTGGTCCATACTCCTAACTAATGTCCTGTACAACCACGACAATGACATCCTAACTCCTATAAAGGCAAGTGTATCAAATGCCTTCTTCACTTCCCTGTGCACTTGCTACTCCACCTTCAAGGAACTATGAACCTGCACTCCAAGGTCTCTTTGCCTGCCAACATAGCCCAGGGCACTACCATTAAGTCCTGTACTGATTTACCTTACCAAAATGCAGCACATTACACTTACCTCAATTAAAATCCATCTGCCACTCCTCTGCTCTTTTTATATTTATTTTGTTTGTTTCTGCCTTTGGGTACAGCTGGCTAATTTCTTTGCTAATTCCTAGTTGCCCAGACAAGCACTTAAGAGTCAACCATATAAGCATAGGCCTGGATTCACTTGTAAGCTAAATGTATTATAGTTTAGGACAAAAGATTTTTTTCCTTAAAGGGCACTAACGAACCAGAAGGGTTTTTATAACAACCAATCATTTTGCTACGGTTGTATTTGAGTCAATGTCCCCAAAATATTAGCCTGGACTATCTGGATTACTAGTCCACTGACATTACCACTGCTCTACTGCATACCTGTACAAGAAGGATAGATTGCACCTAAACTCTTTCAGGGAAGTTTGCTAGTGTCACGGGAGGATTTAACCTAGTGTGGCAGAGGGGTTGGAAACAAAGCAGTAGGTCAGCATGTGGAGTGATTGAGGATTAAGTCTAATAGAAAGAACAGGCAGGACCAGTTTAATGAATACGGTGGACCAGATGGACTGAAGTGTATTTATTTTCATGCAAGGAATATAACAGGTAAGGCAGATAAATGTAGGGTCTGGATTAGTTTATGTTGACTTGAAAGAAGATGCAAAGAATTAAGAGATAGCGAGGACTGCTGATGCTGGACTCTTGAGATAATAAGGTGCGGAGCTGGATGAACACAGTGGGCCAGGCAACATCAGAGGAGCAGGAAAGTTGACACTTTGGGCCAGGACCCTTCTTCAGAAAAAGAAATTCTGAGGAAGGGCCCTGACCCGAAATGTCAGCTTTCCTGCTCCTCTGATGCTGTCTGCTCTTACTGCGTTCCTCCAATTCCACACAGCAAAGATTTAAGTTAGTCAGGGGAAGTTATCAGGTGATTTGCATCAAATTCATGCAAATAGGCTTCTTGCCACCGGTTGGTGAGAATGTGGCTTTACCATCAAAGTGGGGAGGATTTCATTGTGACAGTTTACCTCAACAGCAAGAATTTGGTTTTGAACTTTTGTCCAATTATATGATCATAATTTGCCATTATTCTTGTCATCTCAGAAGGGGAGAATTGAGCCACAATATCCATGATTTTCTGACTGATGAAATTGTGAAGATAAATAAACTTTGAGTGCTAGAGCTTAGTTTATCTATGAAATATCAGGACCACAGGTAGTATTGTAATAAAATAAGTGATAGTTGGTACCTCTATAGTTATGAACTTTACTCAGAGTGTGGCGATTGTTAACAGTGATTGACTGAATCTAAAACAAATATTGTGATAGATAAGCAAAAATAAATGACCTTTCTAAAATTGCCACTGAGCATTCTTAAAATGGCAGATGTTTGTGGTTTAAGGTGAGAGGGAAAAAATTTAAAAGGGGCCTGAGCAGCAATTTTTTTCATGCAGAGGATGGTGCATGCTGCTAGAGGAGGTGGTGGAGACTGGTATACAATTACAACATTTAAAATGATCTGAATGGGTATATGAATAGGAAGAGTTTACAGGGATATGGGACAAATGCTGGTAAATGTATCTAGATCAGTTTAGGATATCTGGTCAGCATGGACAAGTTGGGCTGAACGGTCTTTATAACTGTATGACTCTATATTAAGAAACTTACCAAATATGATTTGATGTCCCCATGGCAACACCATTGTGTTCTGATTTGCTTACAGTGACAATATATTGTCACTGGTAGAATAAAGAGAGTTGAATGGGAATGTTTTGAGATCAAAGATGTGTTGAAAGCTGGCTACAGCAGCCTTTATAATACACTATGGGAGAGAGTCAATTTTCATCTGGCAAAGTCTCAAGCTAATTTGTTTAAAGTAAATGCATTTTTGCTTCTAGTTTTACTTAGAATTATAGAATGAATAATGCAGAAATAGACATTTCCGCAGAGTTGGGCTATGTTTGTCCTTATACTTTACATGAGCCTTCCCCATCTCTTCTTAGGATAACTTGGCATTCCCTTCTCCCTCATGAGGGATCTGTACAAGGAGAGTGAATTGCACCTGGACACCAAGGTCGTTGCAGGGAGGTTTGCTAGTGCCATGTGTGAGGGTTTAATCTAGTGCAGTAGGAGGGTGGGAAACAGAGCAGTCGGTCAACATTAAGTCAAGTAAGTCTAATAGAAAGAACAGGCAGGCCAATTTAATGAACATGGTGGGAAAGATGATCTGAAGTGTATTTATTTTCAAGCAAGGCACATTACAGGTAAAGGAAGATGAGCTTAGAGTCTTGTTTAATACATGGGACTATGATGGTGTAGCATTACAGAAACTTGTTTGAGGGAAAGGCAGGACTGGCAGATCAATTATTCAGGATTTAGATGTTTCAGGCAAGATAGAAAGGCACTTCAAAGGATTGGGCGAGTTGCATTACCAATTAAGGAGAATGTCTCAGCAGCAGAAAGAAACTCATCCAACGTGGCCATACAGGTAGAATTCAGGAATAAGAAAGGTGTGATTACTATGATGGGGTTAGACTATCAGCCTCCCAGTAGCCAAAAGGAGATAGAGGAATAGATATGTAAGCGGATTATGGAAAGTGTAAAAACAAGTTCTGAAGAAGAGTTTCTGGACCTGAAACATTAACTTTGATTTCTCTCCACAGATGCTGGCAGACATTCTGAGGTTTTCTAGCAATTTCTATTTTTATATCAAATTTCCAGCATCTGCAGTTCTTTCAGTTCTTTGTAAAAACAATAGGGTTGCTGTAGTGAGTGAATTTAACTTATTGATTGGGAGCCCCTTAGTGTAAGGCACTAAAATAGGGAAAAAATTGTTGGGTGCATCCTGCAGGGTTTCTTGAAACAATATGTAGGTAGGCCAACTAGGCAAGGGACCATACTAGACTGTTTATTGGGAAATGAGCCTGGCCAGGCGATCAAAGTTTCAATGGGGGAGCATTTTGGGTGCTGAGGTTATACTTCTGTAAGTTTTAAGATATTTATGGATGAGGATAAGACTGGTCCTCAAGGAATTGTTAAACTGGGGAAGGCTAATTACAATAGTATCTGGCAGGAGCTGGTGAAATTAGCTTGGGGGTAAATCCAAATAACACTTGGGAGACTTTTAAAGGCCAGTTGATCAGAGTTCAGGACTGGCACAGTCCTGTGAGGATAAAGTGTAAGGATGGTAATACTCGGGAATCTTGAATAAAAAGAGACATTGAAAGGTTAGTTAAAAAGAAAAAGGGAGCATTTGTAAGATCAGGAAATGGAAATCAAACAATGCTCTTGAGGAATATAAAGGAAGCAGAAAATTAACTTAAACAAGTAGTTAGGAGGGCTAGAGGGGACCATGAAATGTCCTAGGCAAGTAGGATTCTAGAGAATCCCAAGACATTTGTACATATATGAGGTGTAAGAGGCTAGCTAGGGAAAGGGTAGGCTCACTCAAAGACAAAGGAAGGGATTTATGCATGGAACCAGAGGAAGTAGGTGAAGTCCGTAATGAATATTTTGCACTGGTACTCACCAAGGAGAATGACTTGGATGATTAGGGATGAGTATGCTGATATATTGGGGCATGTAGATATTAATGTGGAGGAGGTGTTATGTACCTTAAAAAGACACTAAGGTAGGTAAGTCCCCAGAGCCTAATGGAATTCATCCCAGGATACTGAAAGAGCCAAAGGAGGAGATTGTTGGCACCTTAACAGAGATCTTTGCATCTTTTTTAGCTGCAGGTGAGGTTCCAGAAGACTGGAGAATAGCCAATATGTTTTTTTTTAGATGGGCAAAAGGGAAAATCTGGGAAATTATGTTCTTGTGAGCCTTACAATCGGTAGGAGGGAAATTATTGGGGAAGATTCCTGGGACAGGATTTAGTCATATTTGGAGAAGAATAGACTTATTATGATTAGTCAGTATGGCTTTATGGGTGAGTTTTTTGATTAAGTAATGAAGGTAATTGATGAGAGTAGGGCAGTGGATGATATTTACATGGATTTCACTATAGCATTTGACAAGGTCTCTCATGGTAGGCCGGTCCAAACAATTAGGTCATGTGGCATCCATGGTGAGTTAGCATGTTGAATGCAAAATTGGCTTGGTCATAGAGACAGCGGTAGTCGTGGAGAGTTATTTTTCTGAGTGGAGATCTGTGACCAGTGGTGTTCTGCAAAGATCAGTGCTGGGAACTCTGATTTGGATGAAAACGTTAGTGGTCTGATTGATAAGTTTGCAGAAGCTAAGAAAATTGGTGGAGTTGTGAATAGAGAGGAATGTTATCAAAGCAAACAACAGGATACAGATCAGTTAGAAAGGTGGCCAGAGAAATGGCAGATGGAGCTTAATGTGGACAAGTATGAGGTGATGCATTTGGGAGGGAAAATGAAAGAGGAAATTATACAGTAAATAACAGGACCCTTACAAGCTCCCTGAAGTGGCAACACAAGTGAATAAGGTGGTATGGAAAGTTAATGCCTTGTTTGCCTTCATTGGTCAGGTCGTTAAGTGTAAATGTTGGCAAGCCATGCTGTAGCCATATAAAACCTTAGTTAGGACACGTTGGAGTATTGTGTGCCGTTCTAGTCCTCACACTGTAGGAAGAAAATAAAGGTTTTGAAGAGGTTGCAAAAGAGGTTTACCAAGTTGTTGCTGGGATCAAGTATAATAGCTATAAAGAGACGTTGGGCAAACTTTCCCAGGGTAGAAATATCAAGTAGTTGGGGGCATAGGTTTAAGGTGAGAGGTGGAAAAATTTAAAGGAAATGTGTGAGAAAAGTTTTTTACAAAGTGGGTGGTAGGTGCCTGGAACGCAGTGCCAGGGAGATAGTAGAAGCAGAGACAATAACGTTTGACAGATGGATGAACAGGTAGGGATTGGAGGGTTATGGACCATATGCAGGCAGATGGGATTACTTTAGGATAATATCATTATTGGCACAGGCATGGTGGGCTGAAGGGCCTGTTTCTGTCCTGTGCATTTCTATATTCTATGTTTATCCAGCTTCCCCTTAAGTAAAGGTTGGCTATTCACCTCAAATATTCCATAAGACAGCATTCCACATTCTAACCACTCAGGATATTCTTCCTGAGCATCCTAATGGATTTCTAGATGATTTTCATAAAATTGTTGCTCCTGAGTTTGCACTCACCACAGGAAGTACCTTCTTTATAGCCACCTTATTAAACCTTTATCAGGCCCCACCTTCTGGGATTTTACATTTTCTTTTCCAGAGCATCAAACTCCTGTTCAATCTTTCCAGATAGATATAACATTTCAATTCTACATATTTTCTATACCTCCTCCAGAGCCCCTGCATTCCTTTTAAACTTGGAGATCAGACTGTTCACAACACTTATAAGTTTGTCTATAATAACTGTTTAAACTTGGATTTATCTTTGGATGACCCAAAGATGTGAATTTCAAAGCTGTTGAGACAAATGGGAAAGATAAAGAACTCCCTCAAGAAACTCCAGCATTATTGACTTTATGCAACATCGATAGATCAATTGTTAACAGGGCTTCACAAGTCTGATCTCCATAAGACTTTCTGAAATGACATTTGATAACAGAACACCAGGAACTGATAATATCTCGTATGATAGCACCACGAAACAGAGAAGTCAGCTCAGAAGTGTAGTGGTTTTAACATTCAATCACAGTTCCGTTAAAGTTGTCTAACAATCTATCGGTGCCGCAGCTAGAAAACACTAGAGTGAGGAAGAATATACTTCTCTCTCTCCCTTCTCAAAGCATATTTTACCTATTATGTCTAGTCTCTTTGAAAATTCACTTGTTTTTAGATTTTAGCTATTTAGACATCAGCCTATTTTATCCACGCTAGATCCGACGTGGACAATCTCACAGTTGCCTAAACTGAAACTCATTTGTCTTATTTTTGCCCAATTAATTTTTACTTTTACCTTTCTAATTTATTTATATATATTTGCAGTTTTATCCTCCCATCTACACTGTTTACGTTTTTAAATTCTTGTGTGGGATTTGGGCATTGCCGCCAGGCCAGAATGTGTTGCTCATCCATCCCTCATTGACATTGAATTCAAGATAATGAATTGTGAGGCTGGATGAACACAGCAGGCCCAGCAGCATCTCAGGAACACAAAAGGTGACGTTTCGGGCCTAGACCCGTCATCAGAGAGGGGGATGGGGTGAGGGTTCTGGAATAAATAGGGAGAGAGGGGAAGGCGGACCGAAGATGGAGAGAAAAGAAGATAGGTGGAGAGGAGAGTATAGGTGGGGAGGTAGGGAGGGGATAGGTCAGTCCAGGGAAGACGGACAGGTCAAGGAGGTGGGATGAGGTTAGTAGGTAGGAGATGGAGGTGCGCTTGAGGTAGGAGGAAGGGATGGGTGAGAGGAAGAACAGGTTAGGGAGGCAGAGACAGGTTGGACTGGTTTTGGGATGCAGTGGGGGGAGGAGAAGAGCTGGGCTGGTTGTGTGGTGCAGTGGGGGGAGGGGACGAACTGGGCTGGTTTTGAGATGCAGTGGGGGAAGAGGAGATCTTGAAGCTGGTGAAGTCCACATTGATACCATTGGGCTGCAGGGTTCCCAAGCGGAATATGAGTTGCTGTTCCTGCCACCTTCGGGTGGCATCATTGTGGCACTGCAGGAGGCCCATGATGGACATGTCATCTAAAGAATGGGAGGGGGAGTGGAAATGGTTTGCGACTGGGAGGTGCAGTTGTTTATTGCGAACCGAGCGGAGGTGTTCTGCAAAGCGGTCCCCAAGCCTCTGCTTGGTTTCCCCAATGTAGAGGAAGCCACACAGGGTATCCACTGCATCCACTGTACCCGGTGTGGCTTCCTCTACATTGGGGAAACCAAGCGGAGGCTTGGGGACCGCTTTGCAGAATGCCTCCGCTCGGTTCGCAATAAACAACTGCACCTCCCAGCCGCAAACCATTTCCACTCCCCCTCCCATTCTTTAGATGACATGTCCATCATGGGCCTCCGGCAGTGCCACAATGATGCCACCCGAAGGTTGCAGGAACAGCAACTCATATTCCGCTTGGGAACCCTGCAGCCCAATGGTATCAATGTGGACTTCACCAGCTTCAAAATCTCCCCTTCCCCCACTGCATCCCAAAACCAGCCCAGTTCGTCCCCTCCCACCACTGCACCACACAACCAGCCCAGCTCTTCCCCTCCACCCACTGCATCCCAAAACCAGTCCAACCTGTCTCTGCCTCCCTAACCTGTTCTTCCTCTCACCCATCCCTTCCTCCCACCTCAAGCCGCACCCCCATCTCCTACCTACTAACCTCATCCCACCTCCTTGACCTGTCCGTCTTCCCTGGACTGACCTATCCCCTCCCTACCTCCCCACCTATACTCTCCTCTCCACCTATCTTCTTTTCTCTCCATCTTCGGTCCGCCTCCCCCTCTCTCCCTATTTATTCCAGAACCCTCACCCCATCCCCCTCTCTGATGAAGGGTCTAGGCCCGAAACGTCAGCTTTTGTGCTCCTGAGATGCTGCTGGGCCTGCTGTGTTCATCCAGCCTCACATTTCATTATCTTGGATTCTCCAGCATCTGCATTCCCCAGTATCATTGACTTTGAATTCGCCGACTCTCTAAGTCATTCAAGATACAGTTCAGAGCCTCCCAATGAGTCTGGTCTCATGTGTAAGCAAGACCAGGTAAGGATAGCAGTTTCCTTCTCTAAAAGACACTCGTGAACCAGATGGAATGTCTCACTACCATGCTTAGAGGGAGCAGCGCATCTATAAAATGCATTGCAGGAACTCACAACAGATCCTTCAGCTGCACCATCTACACTCACAACTTTAATTAAATTGAAGAACAAGGGCAGCAGATGCATGAGAACACCTCCACCTGCAAGTTCCCCTCCAAGCTGAGTAGCATGTGGATTTGGAAATGTATTGTTGGTTCATTGTTACTGGGTGAGGTTCCTGGAACTTCCCTGTACCACGCGGCATTTTAAGTGTACTTATCACCTGTGATCAGCAGTGGTTCAAGTTGGCCGCTCACTGCCAAATTCTCAAGGCATGGTCAATGATTGTTTGTCTAGCCATCGATGACCACACTCTGTGATCTAAGGTAGCCAAAAAGTACTCATAATACTAAGAGGTGAACGTTGTTATTAGATAGGTCTCCTGGCCCATCCTGTGTGAATGAAAGAGCAGGTTTTTGTGATACAGTGTAACTATATAGTATCACATTTCTGTGGAGTATGAGACAAAACTTGATTTTTTATGTGACATTTTAAAAGTGGCATTTACCTTTATATTTAAGTTAAAATTCGTCTGTCAATTCACATGGAATTTGTTCCGCTTTTGATTTCTGTTATAATTAAAACTACAGCAAATAAAATCTTGTTGGTATCTTCTACCTTTGGGGATATTTCAAGGAACTAACTATTCAGAAATCTCATCCTTTACTATGGGCTCTGAAATCTTACCCACGACCGAGGTTAGGCTAATCGACCTGTAATTTTCCATCTTTTGCCTTACTCCCTTTCTAAACAGTGGTGTCACTTTAGCAATTTTCTGGTCCACTGGGATCCTCCTTGACTCTAGCAATTCCTGAAAGATCACCACTAATGCCTCCACTATCTGTTTAGTTATCTAGTTTAGAATTCTGGGGCGCAGTCCATCTGGTCCAGGGGTATTTATCCACACTCAGGCCAAGCATTTTTTAGCATCTTTTCCTTGGTGATGGCCACCATACCCAGCTTTGCCCCTTGACTCTTTTGAATTTTTGGGTTATTATCCACGTCTTCCACCATGAAGACTGATGCAAAGTAATTATTCAGTTCCTCAGCCATTTCCTTGTTCCCCAATATTATCTCTACAGCATCATTTTCCAGCAGTCCAATGTCCACTTTTGCATCTCTTTTGCCCTTTATATATCTAAAGAAACTCTTACAGTCTTCCTTTATATTACTGACTAGCTTACCTTCATATTTAATCTTCTCCCTCCTTATTTCTTTTTTCATTGTCCTCTCTTGGTCTTTGTAGGCTTCCCAATTTTCTGGCTTCCCATTGTCCTTTGTCACATTATATGCTTTCTCTTCTGCTTTTATGCTACCCCTGACTTCTCTTGTCAGCCATGGTTGCCTTGTCCTCCCTTTAGTGTGCATCTTTTTCCTAAGGTTGAATTTTAGCTGTGTCTCCTGAATTACTCTCAGAAACTCTGACTATTGCTATTCCACTGTCTTTCCTACTAGGCTCTTCTTCCAGTCAATTCTGCCCGCTCCTCCCTTATGCCTCTACTGTGGCCTTTATTCAGCTGTAATACCATTACCTCCAATTCTATCTTCTCCCCCTCAAACTTTAGAATAAAATTAATCATAATATGATCACTGCCTCCTAGGGTTACCTTTACCTTCAGCCTTTTATCATGTCTGCATCATTGCACTTTACTAAATCCAGTACTGCCTGTTCTCTAGGGGGTTCCACCACAAGTTGCTCCAAAAAGCCACCTCGTAGACATTGCACAAATTCCTTTTCTTGTGATTCACTGCAAACTTGAATTTTTCAGTCCACTTGCATATTGAAATCCCCCATGATCACTGTAACTTTGCCTGTCTTACACTTTTCTTTACTCTTTTCTATCTCCTGGGGTATATTTCACCTCAGCTCCTGACTACTGTTTGGAAGCTTGTACACAACTCCGACTATGGCTTTTTTTACCTTTGTGGTTTCTCAAATTGACCCACACAGATTCTATACCATCTGATCCTACTTCATTTTTTTTATCAATCAGGCAACCCCAACCCCTCTGCCCACCTGCCTATCTTTTCGATAGGATGTCTATCCTTGGATATTCAGCTCCCAATCCTGATCCCCTTGTAGCCATGTCTCCGTGATGCCCTCCACATAATACCTGCCAATTTCGATCTGCACCACAAGCTCATTTACCTTATTCCTTATACTGCGTGCATTCAGATATAACAACTTCAGTCCTGTATAAACCATCCCACTTCTCATTGTCATTTGTTTGTCCAGTATACTTGAAGTTTGATTCCTGGTCCTTTCCAAACACCCTGTCCTATTTATGTCTGTGCTGGGGACTTTAATAACTTCTATTGAGTTCTCCACTACTATCACTTCTTTCATATTTTTCCAAGCAGTTGAATTCACCCCTACAGATGTTAAACTGCTGCTTTGTTTCCTACTGGGGTAAGTTCTGCCCTTCTCTTGCCCTCCCTCCATGTACTAGTTTAAGTCCTTTTGACCAGCCTATTTACTCTTTTTACAAAAACATTGATCCCAGCTCAGTTCAAGTGGAGACCGTTCCAATGGTACAGATCCCTCCTGCTCCAATACTGATGCCAGTGCCCCATGAAAAGGAATGCCTCTTTCCTGCACAACTTTTTTAGCCATATGTTTACTTCCCTTATTCTCATGTCCCTATGCCAATTTGCATGTGGCTCGGGCAGTAATCTGGAGATTATAATGCGTGAGGACCCATTCTTTAATTTGGTTCCTAGCTCCTGATAATCCCTAAACAGGTCCTCTTTCCTAGTCTTGCTTATGTTGTTTATTCCAAAATGGACCACAAGAACTGGATCCTCCCCCTCCCTCTCCAATATCCTTTCAAGCTGGCCAGAGATATCCCTTACTCTGTCACTGGGCAACATGCCACGCGGGACTCTCGATCCTGTTTACAAAAGATATTATATCTTCCCCTACTTATAGCATCTCCTACATGCCACCTGTATTTTTGCTCCCCCCCTCTTGAATGGCCTCTGTGCCATGGTGCAGCAGTCATTTGACTCATCCTCTCTGCAGCCCTTTTCCTCATCTACACAGGGAACAAGTACCTCATTCCTGTTGGATAAAGTCAAGAGCTGAGACTCCTCTGTTCCTGATCCTGCAGGATCCCTCTAACTGCCTACGTTTTCAGTGACCCATACTGTCCCTGGCCACTGACCAAATTTGAAATACTTAATCTATCAGGTGTGATGGCCTCCTGAAGCACACTGTCCAGGTACTGCTCCCCCTCCTGGAGGTGCTGCAGTGTTTGAAGATCAGATTCCAGCTCATCAACTCTGAGCCGAAGATCCTCGAGCAACCACCACTTGCTGCAGATGTGTTAAGATAAAGAGTAGAAGGTTTAAAATGAATGATGAGGAGAAATTTTTCACTCAAAGGGTCACTAATCTGTGGACTTCATTACCCCAGCGTGTGGTGGATGCCGGGATATTGAATCAATTTGAGGAGATACATAGATTTTTAATTAATAACAGGTTGAAGGGTCATGAAGAGTGGGAAGGAAGCTGGAGTTGAGGCCAAGATGAGGTCAGCCATGATAATATTGAATGTTTGAAGGGTTAAATCACCTTTTTTCTGCTCCTAGTTCTTGCATGCTTAGAATTTCATTGGTACCAACCTACTGTCTCCAACTCAGACCACTTTGTTAATTAAAAATGCATTAAAGAGCCAGGAAGGCAGCAAGCATAAGGGAAGAGGACAGTTGTGGTAGGAAAGCCCCGTATTTGTGGTTACTCTGCCTAGCCATCAAAGCTGAATGCCAAACAAGCCATAGGATAAACCACTTCCAGATGGTTTTCCAGAGCAGCAATAGATTTCAGCCTGCAACAAGGAAGCTTCTAAACAGAATAAATCAGAATAAAATCCAAAAGGACTGCACTTGCTGTAAATCAGGAACAAAAATAGAAGTTGCTGGAAAAGCTCAGCAGGTCTGGCAGCAACTGTGAAGAAAAAATCAGAGTTAACGTTTCGGGCCTGAGGAAGGGTCACTGGACCCTAAACATTAACTCTGATTTTTTCTTCATAGATGCTTCCAGACCTGCTGAGCGTTACCAGCAACATTTATTTTTGTTCCACCTCAATCTGAAGCTGCCAAAAAAGAATGAACTACTGAAAATCCTCAGACATACTTTCGGAGAAGAGATAGTTCAACAATAACAAGTTGCTGATAGAAAATACTGTACCCAGAGAAAATGATACGTTTAGATCAAAATTGAATCATTCCAATATTTAAAGGCTTTTAATCTACAAAAGAGCCAATTCTCTGCAAATTCTTGAAAAAGAGAGCAAAAATCTTTGTTTAAGCTTGCAGATGGCTATCTTGGAAAAACCAGCCTTTGTTAATGATGAAGATCACCTGCAGAGTGAGAATGCGCTTTTGGACAAAGTCTTAGAAACATATGGGGACGTAAAACAATTTGCCATTGAGCCTGTAGACTGCGGTGCAAAACAAGAACTTAACAGTGGCAGTCCAGCAGGGGCTGTTTGCTTGCTCTTTTAGCATGCACTCAATTGTGCTTTGTTCAATGCTCACAGCTTTGCCTTGATTTCTGCTGCTTTGTCCCCGTAGCTGCACCTGAAAGACTCACAGTCCTTCTGTCTTGCCATGATGCTTAGTATAGATACAAAGTCAGACAGCTTGTTATGCTTGTCAGCGGTCATCAGTCAAGATGGATATCTTGCTACCTGACATAATGTTATGTCAATCTCACACCTAGAGTATCCACCAGCAGCCGACACAGCAAGCACACCACATGTTAATCAACCAAACGGTCAAGTCTCAAAGTCTCAGGAGAGTAGTTCTCAGCCAAGTCAAGCTGGGCTGTTATCAGTTAAGAGTCAGTCAGTCAGACAAGAACATCATCTGATCTAAGGTCAGGGGCATGAGCACAGTCAATCATCCATATTGTGCAATAAGGATCAGGTATCCATTTCAGTTCTGAGGAAGGGTCATTGGACCTGAAACGTTGACTCTGATTTTTCCTTCACAGATGCTGCCAGACCTGCTGAGCTTTTCCAGCAACTTTGTTTTTGTTCCATTTCACCATAGTCTAGTTTGTGCTTCTGATTGGTCAATCCTGCAGGTATGACACAATCAGTCAAGGGATTGTAAGTTGACCCGGGAACTGCATGGAAAGCAATCAGCAGTCTGGTCAATCATCAGTGAGGACATATCTGCCCAAGATAGACCATGGCCAGTGCTGGGGATCAGTGGAATGAAAGTCATGTTATGCCAGGGTTTGCACTGCTATTGTAGAATAGTGTGTGAGCTCAATTCTGGGGATTGGGGGCAGCAAGCTAAAATGCAGAGGAAACAAAGATGGTGAAGGAGGGGGTGATCTAATTCATAAAGTGGGCCATCAGTAGTATATCGGAAGATGTGGGATACTGAGGGGATAGAGATTATAGGCAGTCACCATTACTGCGGCTTCAACAGGGCCATGAGCATCACAATGGTGGGCAAAACTAAAGTGTGGTGATGAGGGTCAGGGTGTAAGGATGAGAGTTGCAGTCGTAATTTGACGTGGTGAGTGGAATGTGCACGGGATTGGCAGACAAGGGGCTGCCAGGTAGAACTTGATGACCAGATGATACCTATGACTTAAGGTGCCAAGCAAGACCTGCATTGTCTACTGTATGGTCTTGACTGCTCATGTGAAAAACAAATGGCAAATGGCTGTGACCACACACAAAATGGGCAAAGTCAGTGTTTTCTTTCTCTTTCCTAACACAAAGGCTCCAATATTGATTGACATCAGTCTTTTAAGGGACAATTGTATCAAACATGCTTGTGCAGAGTTGAGGTTGATGCCTTTTGCAATCATGCCATCATGCATGAACAACTGTGTGGGCTGCAAATAGTACTCACAGTCAATCTTGACTATTTAATATGTCATTGCAGAGTATAGATAAGTATCTCAGTGAATCAGAAGTAATCACAGATGACCTTAAGAATGGCACAAAAGCTCAATGATAATGTAAGATCTCCTTGGATGCACATTGGCATGAAACTGATTTCCTATCATCTTGACCTGTTAATAGTCTGCAAAAAGCTCTTCGATTCAATGATGCATTTCATGGGTGATGTGGGACTGGAAGCATAATGGCTCATATGATCCATGTAGGATCCCTCAAGATTCCATCCAGAAATGCATTAAGACTAAGACTGTCACTGATACTATTTTGGCCAGATGACACTGCTTCAACTTGTTTCGCTGTGATAAGGTCAGTGCTGGAGCTGAGCAATATTTTTTGCCAACATGGCTGACTTCCCCCATGTGCAGGGCACTGTAGAACTTTATAAAAGCCACACTGAGAGGTCCATACCTTAACATAGCTGAGTTCATCAACAGAAAAATATTCCATTCCATCAATTTGCAAGTGAAAATGGTCTGTAATCATTGGAACACGTCTTAGACATCTGTGCCATGTACCGTTGGAGGCTGCCCTGCTGCCTATAATCCTTCAGAACTTTCATGTTCCTGCTGTGCTTGAGGGATCAGATGCCTTATAATGATGGTGTTTGGAAGAAAAAAAATCTACTCTCTGCAACCATGGTTAATGGCCCCATTAGTTACCCCCTGACTGATCCCGGAGCGTAGATACAGTGTAGAATGTTCTTCAACCGGGGCCATTTTGGTGCAGATGTTAGGCTGGCAAAAGATGAAGTTCTGCGACATGGATCAGGCCTGGGGAGCCTTGTAGTACCCCGAGACAGCTTGTTGAGCATTATCCTAGTGCGCTATGTTCTGCTAAACTAGATGGGGCATAGAGGGGATGCAGTGAATACAGAAGACCTGAGACAGTTAAGCAGTCTTCCAATGAGGAGAATAAGGACTTTATGCAGGAAGAACACCACCTTCCATGTAACAGTGGCATCAGGCTCTGCAAAACAGACAGGACTTAATTGACACCTGGTACCAGTCAATGAAAACTGTGTGCTGTGATCATTTATTACTATATTTTTGGTGCTGTAATGGCATGCTGTCCATTTCTGTTCCAAGGGGCACATGCCCCTTCTTTTTGTTTGATTTATGTTCACTTTTGATGATGGTGAATATAATTGACTGGTTTGAAGGTTTTCCTGCATGTTATAGTCCCACATTGAACAATTGTAAAAGCTGGGCTATGCTGTACATTGAAGATAAGGTAGCAGTGACTTGGAGAGGATTGTAAGGTGGGATAGCTAAAGACAGTTGTGCTCTGTAGCCAGGTGCTTAAACAGCAAAAGTTGTAGGCCTTTGCATTCTATGTACAAACCTTGTCATCTCTGTGTTATGCAAAGCAATGGTTTGTGGCAGTTTCGCTGTGTTGACATTGAAGGACAACTCCATACTGCCAACACTTGACTGTGTAAGTTCTGGATAGTTGAAGATGATGCTGCTGTCCAGAATTTCAGGATATCCCAGTGGAGGTGAGTACTCCCACCTAGGTCAAGTGGGAGAATTGGTCTAGTATTGGAGGAGAAAAGCATCATAGGGGCATTGTACCCAGTTAAGGCCAGGATGGGATCATAGTGAAAAAAACTTGCTAGGCCTTGCACAGAGAAACTCACCATGAAACTTTGCAGTAACAGCAGCCAGGTTTGAGTAAAATTCATCCCTTTCTATGCAATACATTTTGGGAGTATTAAATTCACCTGATACAATTGCCATTCTGAATGCAAGTCTCTGAACTTTAAAGTTTATCACTCTTCACTCCATCTCATCTCAACTGTTTCGTGGACTTTGATGTTAACCAATAGTTGGTTATTTTCAATCCCATTTGTCATCATGTGGATGGCAGTGGTTTAATGGATGAATAATTTCCACTGTACGAGTAATCCAGACACTAATGTTCTGGGGTCAATGTTTTGAATGCCTCTAAAACTATTGGTGAAATTTGAATTCAATATAAAAATCTGGGAGTAAAAGCCGAACTAATAATGACCATTGAAACCATTGTCAATTGAACTGTCTGATTCACCAATGTCTTTTAGGCAAATAATTCTGCCATCCTCATCTCCCCCGAACTATATGTACCTCCAGGCCTACACCAATGTGGTTGACTCTTAAATGCCTTGTGAATTGGTTTAGTAAGTCACCAGTTGTATCTAAATAAATCTGCTAAATCTGTGTGGCACAGTTCAAAGGGGTATAATGCAAGAACATGTCTTCCCCATTGACCCTTCTACAATTCTGGTTTTATGTCAGTATTTTATATAGCCTATTCCTTTCATTTTCTCTTCTAATCATGCCTTCCCAATCAATATTTCAGCTTACACTTTTCTCAATTTCAGTGGCTTTTCTACTCTTCCTTTATAGCCTCAAGCCTGACTGGTCCACTGTCATGAAGTGTTTGTTTAAATCCTTCTCCATTGTGCTGTTTATATCAGCACAAGTGTTGGTGCCATGTTGAGGTGAACCTTTTAATCAGCTTTTCCTTTCTAGAAACCAGCCCATCTCCCAAGTATACAATAAGGGATAAAAAAAAGGGAAAGATAGTTAATACTAAATTACAAAATGATGCAATGCGAAACCATTTATAACAATTGCTGTCAGTATATTACAAAAAGCCTACATATGTCTATGCAATCAGCAGAATGAAATGATTGAGTCAGTAACACGCTTAGCAATACTTATGTCACCAGTGGGCACTGATTCCATTGAGATTCCACTGTACATAGCAACAAGCCTGGCAACAGGCAGAAAGAAAGATTTCTGAACAGTGAGAAAAAATCTAAACTTCTTTCCTTATTTGGTCATTTATGTTTGATGGAAAAACACTCATGGGTTTCCTATCACCCCCACCAAGATTTTCTGGTCATCTCATAAATATTCCTCAATAGACAACTAACATTCAGGCCACCTGTAATCAAGTACTGACATTAACTTTCAAAAGATGCCTAGCTTCCTGCATTTCCCTTCCTTTTTTCTATAGGGAACACCTAACTGTCATTTGGGCAATATTGTACCGAGGGACTCAATCAGTTGCCATCAAACATCTACTATTATGTATTTGAAGGTGTTGCATTATTGTACCTTTTTTATTTATCATTTTTAAAAAGAACTTTATATCAGTATATCACTACACTCTCTTTGAACAAATGATAATGTTGTACTTCAATTTGAAGTTGATCCACACTCATGTTTTGATCCTTTTGACAGTGAGGAGCAGTGGGAGAGGGAAGGGAATGAAAGTAAAATAAATGTTACTTTGCTTTCAATTCAAGTAACAATGGAGAACAATAAAAATGAAAAGAAATAAAAGTGCTGCTAAAAAGTGATAAAGGTGAAGAGAAAGATGGAATATTTCCACAGTTGCTCAAGAAATAAATTTGATCTCCCTCTAATCCAGTTCTAGCACAGTGCCATGGGAATGGGAACCCCAAACCACTTTCATAAAATCATTATCAGGAATATAATCTAGCTCCAACTATGCTGTCTCCTGTCATTACCATAGGAATTTTCAACTCCATTGTTTGAATACCAACCTGCTCCATGGTGCCATGGTCAGCTTGCCTGCCCACACTGCAGGCCTTTGTTTTCATCCACACCAGGAGAAAAAGCCTCATATTTGTTGCTCAATACAAAGGAGTGGGACTCTTCCACCATTCTACCTACCGTTCCCATGCTTGCTTAATGCAGTCACACTTTCTTGTCCCTGAAAACTCTAATGCTCTACTTAAACTAAGGAATATGATGACCTCCACAAATTAAGAAACTCTCCCCATGTTTACGACTCACAATTTCTGCAGGGAGGACTCCAGCTCAACAACTCTGAACCAAAGCTCCTCAAAATGTAGGCAATTAACACAGATATCATTGTGGGGGTCGAAATGTTCTTGACTTACTCCTGCACATTGCCTTACAACATATCACTTACTCTGCAATTTCTGTCTAACTTCATTTATTCATAGGAATAGCAAATCAATAGAAATTCTTAGCTAAAAGATAAATTCACCAGCTATTTGAAGTAAACAAAAAAACACCCTTTTCCCATTCCAACTTCACCAAATATTATGATCCTAATGGAGAAACCTGAAGTTAAATATCCAGATTAACCAAATAAAAAATTACAAACAAGATTGTGCTTTTTGTAACTTCTGACACAAATCAAAACCAATACAAATATATTTGAAAACTCCAGCTATATTTCAATTGCAATAATTTCTTCACACTTAAGGAATGCATGCAGAGTTAATGTGCTTATGTGTCAAATGCTGGTCAAAGGCAATTTGCACAATACAATTGCTGTTTTCATATCTCTTTTTACAATCTCAAAGATGCAGAAGGTGACCCTGAATGTGGACGCCAGTAAGAACATCCTCCATCTGTCCTCCAGCTTCATAATTGGAGGGAACCAACGTTACCTGTCAAACCCAAGACAGCCTAGAGTGTGTTGAGCCTGCTGGAGGTCAGGGCACATGACAGTTAACTGAAAAGTGGCCGTTTGCAGGAACTGCAAACGAGAGGGGTACCTGACTAAGGACTGCAAGGAGTCCACAAGCTGCAGCCTGTCTGGGCAGGCAAATCACCTGTAGAAGGCCTGCCCAAGATGGAGTGGCATATATACGTAAATGGCCACATGTGGCATTGCAAGCAATGGACATCGAAAGGACAGTAAGGTGCCACCCTCCACCAGGGCAACCAGGTCAGCTGGAAGGAGGCCAAGGCTTGCAGAAAAAGAAAGGAGGGCACTACAGTGGAGGTCAGATGACTCAATCTCCACCTGAGAATACAGAGTCAATGGAGGAGGAGGAGCGGATGAGCCAAACGTGGCAAATGTTGAGGAAAAATTTCAAAAGGAAATCAAGGGAAAGAGGCAGCTACATGAAGGACAACACGGCAGCTCCTCCAACAATGAAAGCATACAAGAGGCTGGCCATAAAGAGAAAAAAAAGAAGCAAAGTTGGGGACAAGGAGATGAGTATCTCCCAACCTAGAAATGCTGGACATTGTGAGAGACTCAGCGAAACCTCACTTCCTCATGTCAGGAATCGGGGACACTCAGCACGCCGCAGCTCCAAGCAACCAGGAGCAGTGATGCTCTGAACCTACAGCAGAGTACAACTTTGTCCAATTCAGAGCATGACACAGAAAGGAATCTTGAAAACCTAACCCCATGCAATCTTACTTCGTACATTAATCTTTTGTGCAGCATCTTATCAAATGTCTCTGGACATCCAGGTATGATATGTCTATAGGATTCCAATTGTCCTTATTGCTTGTTATATCTTCAATGAACTCAGACTTAACCTTCATAAAAATATGCTGCTCTGGTGGATAGTCTTTGATTTTCCTTTTTTTAATTATTTCCCTAATAATGGATTCTAATAAGTCCCCAATGACAGATGTTAAGTTAATTGGTACATAGCTTTCTAGTTTCCATCACCCTCCCTTTTTGAACAATGACTACACATTAGTATTTTCTAATCCACAGGAAGCTTTCGCATATCCAGGGAATTTTGGAATATTATAACTTGTGGATCTATCATCTCTGTTGTCATTTTCTTGCAGACCCTAGAATGTAGGCCTTCAGGCCCCAGGGACTTTTCTACATTCAATCCCAAAAGTTTGCTCAGAAAATTCTCTATCATTTCAGATAGCTGTCTGTTCTACTTGTAAGGTTTAAGTCTAATGAACTTCACAGTTTGTATTAAAGTAAGATCTTGTTTAATCTGTAAAAATTTTGAATGAATTTTATCCTGCACACCCCCATAATATGGTCCCATGTCATCTCTTTTAAGATTCAGTTTGTCACCAAGCAGCCAGCCTCTGGTTTAGCTGTATGGTCCAAAGGTAATGGGAACAGTTAATAAAATGCATGATCACATATCTAATGCACATTGATAGAATGTTAGCTCTTGTCGTTTGCATGTGGAGACTGCAAAATGACCTACATATGTCAATGCCTATTTGTAGCATTAGGAACCCCACTAGCTTGACAAAGCCACATGCCAGTACCTCCTGTTTCTGTCTGGTAAAGAAGAGGTGACAAAGAACTTTCTGTCCAATCATAAAGACATCCATTGGCTCCCTGAGCCATTGATGGAGAACACATGCAAAATATTGGCTTTATCACCTGTACTTTGCTGGAAGGATGCACTTGCATAGATGTGGAAGGTAAATGATGACCTTGACAGCCACAAGCAATGCCAGTCTTGCTCTGCTGAACAGCTGTACATTGTGGATGATGACACTATTGTTTTGTGTCTACCTCTTTGGATAGTACAGATGTCTTTTAGAATGCTCCTTGTTGGGGTGGAGATGCAAGGTATATTTCCTGAATGCCCTTGTTCCTTTCATTGTGAGCCCTCCCCCTTCTTCCACTGTACTTAGATTTCCTTCTCTGCAGATTGTTCTTCATGTCCCTGTCATGTTATTACCCTAACAGTGAATATAACAAAAATGCCCATAACTCTGGCCTCCACAGCTCAATGCAAACAGAGAAATGTGCAGGATGAAGGTGACAAGGCAACATGCTGGGAATTGTGCACATACCTGCAAAGTGATCATTTTATAGTTGCATGCAGGCTGTACATTGATGGTTGACAAATAATCCTAGGTGATCTGAGAAACCATTAACTGCCTCCTTTTGTTTAAACCCTGCACTTGTGATGAACCAGTCACAGCTACAAATCCGAACTCCCACACTTTTTGAGTGGCATTATTGGCATAGCAGTGTGGAACCAGTCACCAATGTGATAATATTCTGAAGATATCTCCTACTGACCCCTGCAATGAGCCATTAGCAAATAAATTGAGACTTATGGCCTCTACGTCAAAACACGGACAACTTGGCCATATGCTTACTTCCAACAGGCTGCAAATGTCTGCCATAACCGAATGGTCTATCTTTATATTCCTGAGACAGTTAGGTATTTGAACCCTTCCCTTTGATCTTACATTCTATTAAGACCAGTTGTCGAGCAAGGTTCCCAATGTGTGATGGTTCCACACAGGATATTTCAAATTGTTAAGGTCTCTGTTGAAGAGGTATGAACAGCTTCCCCTTCTTCATTGTCTTGCCTGTTTGGTTGGTCATAACAAGTTTAATTTACAAAAGAACACCTCACTTGTATCTAACTTTCTGCCAGATCAATCAAATTCATGTTTTAAAAAGAATCCATTTAACCAGACTTTCCTGAGTTATTGAGATCTTGTAAAAAACAGTTGTAAAAGACATAACGATCAGTCTCTGAGCACTGTGAAAAGCAAGTGATGGGATGTTGTGCTATTTTCTTGGGTAATGCAAGCAGCATTGATGTTGGTAGAGGAGTGATTGAATTTGAGATGCTTACCTCCACAGGTCAGGTGATAGGTCATTGTCCTCAGAGATAATGAGAACTGCAGATGCTGGAGAATCCAAGATAACAAAGTGTGGGGCTGGATGAACACAGCAGGCCAAGCAGCATCTTAGGGGTGCAAAGCTGACATTTCGGGCCTAGACCCTTCATCAGGAAAGGTCATTCACAGGTCATTGCCCTGTTTCATTATAGCTATGGTTTCACTTGCTTATTGACTTTCAGCAAAAAATGACTTATTTTCTTTTTACCTCCAGTACAGTCATGACTAGAGATTTCCCCAGCTGTGACTCCACAGAACACAATGTATTAACACCCACAGGTAAGTTTAAAACTGTCTGTTAATACCTGTTCTTGTGTTTTTGTAAAAGGGAAAAGTGTAACTTGTCTCTCACCCAACTGTTCTCTTCTTTTCCATCATGTTCACGGTCTGCAATGGCTTGCAGTAGATTACAGTCCAGTTTTTAGTGCATTTATCCCTTGAAAACCTTCTCTTTGAAGCTTCCTTCACACCCATCAGGTGTGTCATTCTATGGTTTCTCTTGAGGCTGAGGAAAACCCAGGCTTTTAGGCAGTCGCTAAATTATAATGTGCATTCTCAGTCTTTTTTTTTGGCTGTACGCCCTCTTTTTAAAAAATACATTTCATTAAAGTGTTCAACATGGGTATAGGTAATTGAGGTAATGATGCATCATTATGACATGTCTAACTCCGGAGTCCAACCTGAACTTGTCTGGTTGGGATAATATGGTTGCAGTTCATAGATCAGGACAACTCAGTATTCATTTACCTGTTTGTTGCACCATATGAAATTTTCCAATGACAGGACACTGTTGTCTTCAACTTCAACCAACATCTGCAGACACTATTCAGTTAACCCTCCTTAATTTCAACTAGTACCCACACTGACAATCACTCAAGTGAAGTATGTTCCTTTCAATGGGAATGATCAAATGCACTCACAGTTATACTTGTGGCTAACTCTCTCTGTCCCTGAATGTACAGCATAGTACTCATAGCACATAAATCACACTCAGAGCTATGACTGAGCAACTTGTCCTTCATTGTTTTGATTATAACATGGTAAATCGTGTATCAATTTCATATCCTACATTTTCAGAAAGCCTGTTAATATACAAAGGTGTTTACTAGGAAAATGACTTAGTTTAGTAGCATCACAGAGATTGTCAATTAGTTTTACCTCAGTCATAGTTTTGAGATGAATATTTCCAAGCGTGACAAGGACTGATCCAAACAGAGCAGAATCACATATTATTTCATACATTCTGCTAACATCCTGGCCACAGGAGTTCAATGATAAGGGCAGTCTCTTAAATTTGTCCCTTGTGTTCAGATTGCTTCAACAGTTTCTTGGTCAAAATATTCATGAAGTCAAACCTTCAAGGCTGCATCTCTGAATAATTTCTTTTATGGTCCCAGTTTGCTCTAGAAGTTTAGATTGAAGTCCCGTTGACTCCTGGAATATGAAAGTTGGCCCATTTCTTATACATGTCAATTTACAAACTTCTTTTGCCCTGCAGTCAGGTGATCCTATATTTCAGGAACAAAAACAAAGTTGCTGGAAAAGCTCAGCAGGTCTGGCAGCATCTGTGAAGGAAAAAACAGAGTTAACGTTTTAGGTCAATGACCCTTCCCAAAACCAGACCCGAAACGTTAACTGTGCTTTTTTCCTTCACAGATGCTGCCAGACCTGCTGAGCTTTTCCAGCAACTTCGTTTTTGTTCCTGATTTACAGCATCCGCAGTTCTTTCAGTTTTTATTTTGGTCCTTTATGTCAGTTCACTTTAACTTCTATGTAATTTTCTATTGCCAAAATCCCTATGTGTGCAGCTATCTGTTACATTTCGAGAAAGACTAAAGGCTGGAGCATTTAAAACAGGAACTTTTATTAAAGTGTTTACTCTAAAAGGCTGCAAGCTAGACTGAGCTGTTTTCCTCCAAATTGGTTGATGACATCATGTCATGTGCTCAGACTCTTAAAGTGAAATCCAACATTCTCAGGTAAACAGATAAAATTCCTCCTTTGAATTAGGGGATGCTGCAATGAAAGCACATATGATATTTATATTCATATATACAACAGTTAGTAGATAAGACATTCTGGAAGACAATTGATTCTGATCTGGCTGATTGCATACCTCAGTACTCTGTTTTTATTTTTGTTGCTTTTCTGGCCATTCCCTTTTCTCCAGACAAAATTTTGTGCTAGCTGTTCTGTTCACATTTAGAAATGGTAGTTCCATTCTTTTCAGCTTTTATGTTGTGTAATTCTTTGGTAAATCACTGCACCATCTCATTCACAAAGACTAATGCACTGGTTTCTTCCCTTCTGTTTCACAGGCATACTCTCCTGAATCTTTTGTTGTGACTTGATGAACTCTCATTATGGTTCTTTCCTCAGATATTTCATAATTATGACCCTTTCTAATTCTTTTGTCATCCTTCATGTTAAGGATGTATTTTTGACTAATCTTAAATGTCTGAAATGCCTTCCATTAACAGCCAAAATTCAGTAAAAATTCATCAATACTTTCATTAGAAAGTATGCATTCAAAAGATCAAATTTTCACCTCCTTTAATCTCTATGCTGTCTAGTTGTGTTGTGATTCCTATGTTCAAATTGTGGATCATAACCTTAACCGTTTCTTCATCGGTGCTTACGTTACAAGAATACAGTTTCAGTGCTACTTTTTCTTCATGTCATGTACTAGAAGATTAAGTAATTTTCCAGCATGCAGTAATTCATATCTGTCACTTGAACCAAGAAACATATCATCCTTTTCCAGACAGGATTGATTTTGGATTTTGCTATTTCAATCTGCAGGGCAATCTTTATTTTCCTTTCCCTAACAATTTTATCCTAGGGTTTCACGAAGACCACTGGGTTTTCTTTCATTATAACTGAAGCTGTGGTCTGTTGTTTTCCTGAATCACAGGTACATGCTTGTCATCGTCTTGTTTCAGATTACAGATTGACCGTTGAGCAATAGAACCCACTTGCTTTACTTCATACTTGTCACAGAGATGAAGCACCAGAGTCCCCTTTCTCCAATCTGTGGCAGCATCAGGCTTAGTTAAGCTTATACCATAAAGTGGTGGTGCTGACTTCATCGACTTCCTTGCTCCAAAGCATTGTTTGAAAAAAAACCTGAAGGGCACTAACTTTCAAGAAGCACTCATTTCTGTGTCTCCAATGCCATAAGTGTATCTTCCATTAACCTTTACTTTAAGTTAATGAATAACTCAACCAATGATGGATCTTTCTTGCATCATTTCATATTTGTCATTAGGTTGAAGTAGAGTGTCCACTTTTGTCCACTGTATTGCTGTATTTGATCACCTAATTTTACGATGCAGGATGGCAATAACATGCCCTTGAGCTTCTCCACTTTTAAACTTGTGCTGGAAGGTTGTAAGTATGGCTGCACTCAGGTGAGCACTTGATTGTGCACCAGTGATGTCAGTGTGTAGTGGTTACTGTCAATCTTCACAAGCAAATTAATTGCAAGGCTTAGTAAAGTTCATACTACTTGTTTAGTTTGATTTCTGCCTGAGCCTTTGGCACTGAGCACTGATCTACCCACACAGCACTTTGCTTGATTCTCATCCTTGATTTTCAATTTGACGAGGGTCATTTCTAAGCTCAGAGATAGTAAGAACTGCAGATTCTGGAGTCAGAGAAAACACAGTGTGGAGCTGGAGGAACACATCAGGCCAGAAGGCATCAGAGGAGCAGGAAAGTTGGTGTTTTGTATCGGGACCCTTCATTTTCTGAAGAAGGGTCCTGACCCAAAAAGTCAACTTTCCTGCTCCTCAGAAACTGCCTTGTCTGCTGTGTTCCTCCAACTCCACACTGTGTCATCTCAGTTCTATGCTTCCCAGATTCCCAGTAAAAACATTGGCTTGATTCTTCATAATTTGTGACAGATTGGTCTTAGAATCAGATAAGCATTTATTTCAGCGCCATTGAGTTTGATTTTCTCCATTCACATCCTTTGCAATAAAACTAGACATTTCCTTCATTAATGTCTAAGTACAAATCTTTAGCCCGACTGAATAGCTGAACATTCGCACTCATACAATCCCTAAAGGCAACGTTTTTCCTGTGTGCATTCTTAGTGTAATTAGAGGGTTGCAGTGCAATGTGACCTACCTACTTCTGATACACATTTTCAAGCATCAAAGAAACCACCACTCCCATCTGATTGGTTTGCCATTCACTAAGGCTGGGTATTGGTTGGTGTCACAAGTAATAAACAGTACCTTTAATAACAGCTGTTCATGAATCTGTCTGAATACGTCATAAACGTTGCTATCATTTCTGCTTCTAGCACTTCCCTCTGGCAGCATGTTCCAGGCACCAATTTCCTGCTCTATAAAATAACACGCTTTGCACCTTTCCTTTAAACATTCCCCCTCTTGTTGTAAACCTATGCCCCTTAGTATTTGACATTTCCATCCTGGGAAAAAGAATCTGACTGTCCAACCCATCCATAAATCTCATAATTTAAGATACTTCTTTCAGGGTGCACCTCAGCCTGTGATGCTGTAGCAAAAACAATCCATGTTTGTTGAGCCTCTCCTTTTCACGAATATCCTACCTAGAGTATACCTCCCACCCACCCTTCTGCAAAAATTCCAACCCCTATTCCCAACTCCTCCGCCTCCGCCGCATCTGCTCCCGCGATGAGGCATTCCACTCCCGCACATCCCAGATGTCCAAGTTCTTCAAGGACCGCAACATTCCCCCCACAGTGGTCGAGAACGCCCTTGATCGCGTCTCCCGCATTTCCTGCAACACATCCCTCACACACCGTCCCCGCCACAACCGCCCAAAGAGGATCCCCCTCATTCTCAAACACCACCCCACCAACCTCCGGATACAACGCATCATCCTCCAACACTTCCGCCATCTACAATCCGACCCCATCACCCAAGACATTTTTCCATCCCCACCCTTGTGTCTGCTTTCCAGAGAGACCTCTCTCTCTGTGACTCCCTTGTTCGCTCCACACTGCCCTCCAACCCCACCACACCCAGCACCTTCCCCTGCAACCGCAGGAAGTGCTACACTTGACACCACACCTCCTCCCTCACCCCCATCCCAGGCCCCAAGATGACTTTCCATATTAAGCGGAGGTTCACCTGCACGTCTGCCAATGTGGTATACTGTATCCATTGTACCCGATGTGGCTTCCTCTACATTGGGGAAACCAAGCGGAGGCTTGGGGATCGCTTTGCAGAACACCTCTGCTCAGTTCGCAATAAACAACTGCACCTCCCAGTCGCGAACCATTTCAACTCCCCCTCCCATTCTTTAGATGACATGTCCATCATGGGCCTCCTGCAGTGCCACAATGATGCCACCCGAAGGTTGCAGGAACAGCAACTCATATTCCGCTTGGGAACCCTGCATCCCAATGGTATCAATGTGGACTTCACCAGCTTCAAAATCTCCCCTTCCCCCACTGCATCCCAAAACCAGCCCAGTTCGTCCCCTCCCCCCACTGCACCACACAACCAGCCCAGCTCTTCCCCTCCCCCCACTGCATTTCAAAACCAGCCCAGCCTGTCTCTGCCTCCCTAACCTGTTCTTCCTCTCACCCATCCCTTTCTCCCACCCCAAGCCGCACCTCCATTTCCTACCTACTAACTTCATCCCACCTCCTTGACCTGCCCGTCTTCCCTGGACTGACCTATCCCCTCCCTACCTCCCCACCTATACGCTCCTCTCCACCTATTTTCTTTTTTCTCCATCTTCGGTCCACCTCCCCCTCTCTCCCTATTTATTCCAGAACCCTCACCCCATCCCCCTCTCTGATGAAGGGTCTAGGCCCGAAAAGTCAGCTTTTTTGCTCCTGAGATGCTGCTTGGCCTGCTGCGTTCATCCAGCTTCACACCTTATTATCTAACATCCTGGTAAACCATTTTTTGTACCCTCTTTGAAGCAGCCACATCCTTCCTAAGTATGGTGACCAGAAATGCATGCTATATTCCAAATGTGCACTGACTAAGCTTTTATACAGCTACAACATGACTTGCATCCTAAAATCCTTCTGTATATCAATGTTCCTAAGGGTCCTGCCATTTACTGTATACTTTCTTCTTGCATTCGACCTCTCAAAATGCATCACCTCAGACTTGTCCGGATAAGACTCTATCTGCAACTCTTCTGCCCAGCTTTCCTTCTGATCTACATCCTGTTGTTTGCTTTGACATCCTTCCCCACTATCCACAACTTCACCAAGTTTCCTATTATCAGCAAACACACTAATCAGATCACCTACAGTTTCGTCGAAATCATTTATATATATTACAGGCAAATGGTTCTGGCAATGATCCTTGCAGAATATCACAGCTTCTTTAAACCAGCAAATTACTAATGTGTGACCAGTTCTTCCACAACAGTGGTAATTTTGAGTCTGCATTGATGCCGGTCTCTCAGCTACCACTTTGTGAATTCACTCAGCTGTCATGTTGTGATCCCTCATCCTCAAGCTTAGCTGTTGAGCTTCCTTTGCTGCGAGTTCCACTGAGACTGCTATTTAAACTGCTTTCTTTAAGTTATTTTTCACCAGTAATCTCTTCTGTGGGGAAAGGCTGGCAAAGTGGTATTATTACTAGATTATAAATCCAGGGACCCAGGTAAAGTTCTGGCAACCCAGGCTTGAATCTTGTCGTAGCTGATGGTGGAATTTGATAAAATAATAACTATTTCAAAAATCTGTAATTAAGAGTCCAGTGATGAGGTGGAACCAGTATCACTTGTCAGTAAAAACTCATTTGGTTGGCTAACACTCTTCAGGGAAGGAAACTACTGTCCTAACAAGTGACTCTAGATCCACAGTAATGTGACCTCTGCGCCAATAAAGATAATACCATAAGACCATAAGATGGAGGAGCAGAAGTAGACCATTCGGCTCATTGAGTCTGCTGTACCATTCGATCATGGACGATATGTTTTGCAACCCCATTCTCCTGCTTTCTCCCAGTAACCCTTGATTTTCTTACCAATCAAGTACATAGCTATCATTGTCCTAAATGCAGTCAATGACTTGCTTTCCACAGCTTTCTAAGGCAATGAGTTCCACAGATTAGCTATCCTCTGGCTGAATAAATTCTTACTTATCACAGTTCTAACAGGTTATCCTTCTCTTTGAGGCTGTGCCCACAGGCCCTAGTTTCTCCTATTGGTGGAAACATCTTCTCTAAGTCCACTCTATGCTGGCTCCTTAGTATTCTTGAAGATTGAATTGGGTTCCCTCTCATTCTTCTAAACTCCAATGAGAATAAACTAGAGTCCTCAATCTGTTGGGAGAGATTTCAAAGAGGAGCCTTGAGTTCCAAGTTTGACGGTACAATTCAATCTTTATTTGGAGCTCCTTGCAAACACAGTATGAGAGATGCCTCTGGAGGCAGCCTCCAAGAGACTTTGACTTTCCCCATCAGGTTTATTTTCTCTTCATTCATTCTCAGGATGAGGGCATCGCTAGCCAGGCAGCATTTATTGCCCATCCCTAAATGCCCAGAACGCAGTTAGGAGTCAATCACGTTGCTGTGGGTCTGGGGTCACGTGTAGGCCAGACCAGGTAAGGGCAGCAGTTTCCTTCCCTGATGGACAAAAGTGAACCAGATGGGTTTTTACAACAATGGATTCATGGTCATTATGAGATTCTTAATTCCAGATATTTTGTTTAATTCAAGTCCACCATCTGCCATGGTGGGATTCAAACCTGGGTCCCCAGAACCTTAGTGATAATGGGAACTGCAGATGCTGGAGAATCCAAGATAATAAAATGTGAGTCTGGATGAACACAGCAGGCCCAGCAGCATCTCAGGAGCACAAAAGCTGACGTTTCGAGCCTAGACCCTTCATCAGAGAGGGGGATGGGGTGAGGGTTCTGGAATAAATAGGGAGAGAGGGGGAGGCAGACTGAAGATGGAGAGAAAAGAAGATAGGTGGAGAGGAGAGTATAGGTGGGGAGGTAGGGAGGGGATAAGTCAGTCCAGGGAAGATGGATGGGTCAAGGAGGTGGGATGAGGTTAGTAGGTAGGAGATGGAGGTGCGGCTTGGGGTGGGAGGAAGGGATGGGTGAGAGGAAGAACAGGTTAGGGAGGCAGAGACAGGCTGGACTGATTTTGGGATGCAGTGGGGGGAGGGGATGAACTGGGCTGGTTTTGGGATGCAGTGGGGGAAGGGGAGATTTTGAAGCTGGTGAAGTCCACATTGATACCATTGGGCTGCAGGGTTCCCAAGCGGAATATGAGTTGCTGTTCCTGCAACCTTCAGGTGGCATCATTGTGGCACTGTCGGAGGCCCATGATGGACATGTCATCTAAAGAATGGGAAGGGGAGTGGAAATGGTTCATGACTGGGAGGTGCAGTTGTTATTTATTGCAAACTGATCGGAGGTGTTCTGCAAAGCGGTCCCCAAGCCTCCGCTTGGTTTCTCCAATGTAGAGGAAGCCACACCGGGTACAATGGATACAGTATACCATATTGGCAGATGTGCAGGTGAAACTCTGCTTGATATGGAAAGTCATCTTGGGGCCTGGGATAGGGGTGAGGTAGGAGGTGTGGTGTCAAGTGTAGCATTTCCTGCGGTTGCAGGGGAAGGTGCTGGGTGTGGTGGGGTTGGAGGGCAGTGTGGAACGAACAAGGGAATCACGGAGACAGTGGTCTCTCCGGAAAGCAGACAAGGGTGGGGATGGAAAAATGGCTTGGGTGGTGGGGTCGGATTGTAGATGGCGGAAGTGTTGGAGGATGATGCGTTGTATCCGGATGTTAGTGGGGTGTTGTGTGAGAACGAGGGGGATCCTAATTGGGCGGTTGTGGCGGGGCCGGGGTGTGAAGGATGTGTTGCGGGAAATGCGGGAGACTCGGTCAAGGGCGTTCTCGACCACTGTGGGGGGAAAGTTGCGGTCCTCGAAGAACTTGGACATCTGGGATGTGCGGGAGTGGAATGCCTCATCGTGGGAGCAGATGCGGTGGAGGTGAAGGAATTGGGAATAGGGGATGGAATTTTTGCAGGAGGGTGGGTGGGAGGAGGTGTATTCTAGGTAGCTGTGGGAGTCGGTGGGCTTGAAATGGACATCAGTTACAAGCTGGTTGCCTGAGATGGATATTGAGAGGCCCAGGAAGGTGAGGGATGTGCTGGAGATGGCCCAGGTGAACTGAAGGTTGGGGTGGAAGGTGTTGGTGAAGTGGATGAACTGTTCGAACTCCTCTGGGGAGCAAGTGGTGGCGCCGATACAGTCATCAATGTAACGGAGGAAGAGGTGGGGTTTGGGGCCTGTGTAGGTGCGGAAGAGGGACTGTTCCACGTAACCTACAAAGAGGCAGGCATAGCTGGGGCCCATGCGGGTGCCCATGGCCACCCCCTTTGTCTGTAGGAAGTGAGAGGAATCGAAAGAGAAGTTGTTGAGGGTGAGGACGAGTCGGCTAGGCGGATGAGGGTGTCGGTGGAGGGGGACTGGTCGGGCCTGCGGGACAGGAAGAAGCGGAGGGCCTCGAGGCCATCTGCATGCAGAAAACAGGTGTATAGGGACTGGACGTCCATGGTGAAAATGAGGTGTTGGGGGCCACCGACCCTTTCGCCCGCTTCCAACAAAAGTCCTCCTCCTGGGCACCACCCCCAGGCCTCCTAACCTCCCTCGACCTCTTCATCTCCAACTGCCGTCGAGGCATTAACCGCCTTAACCTCTCCACCCCTCTCACCACTCCAACCTCCAGGCCAGGGAATTGGAAATCCTGGAGGAGGTGGAGGGCGTGGGTGGTGTCACGGACGTAGGTAGGGTGTTCCTGGACCAAAGGGGTGAAAATGGAGTCCAGATAGGTGGAGATGAGTGCGGTGGGGCAGGAACAGGCTGAGACAATGGGTCGCCCTGCAGGCAGGTTTGTGGATTTTGGGAAGGAGATAGAAACAGGCCGTGTGGGGTTGGAGAACAATGAGGTTGGAGGCTGTGGGTGGGAGGTCCCCTGAGGTGATGAGGTCATGAATGGTGTTGGAGATGATGGTTTGGTGCTCGGGGGTGGGGTCATGATCGAGGGGGCGGTAGGAGGTGGTGTCGGAGAGTTGGCGTTTGGCCTCGGTGATGTAGAGGTCAGTGCGCCATACGACCACTGCACCACCCTTGTCTGCGGGTTTGATGGTGAGGTTGGGGTTGGTGCGGAGGGAGCGGAGGGCTGCCCGTTCTGCGGAGGAGAGGTTGGAGTGGTGAGAGGTGTGGAGAGGTTGAGGCGGTTATTGCCTCGACGGCAGTTGGAGATGAAGAGGTCGAGGGAGGTAAGGAGGCCTGGGGGTGGTGTCCAGGAGGAGGACTTTTGTTCGAAGCAGGCGAAGGGGTCAGTGGCCCCCAACACCTCATTTTCACCATGGACGTCCAGTCCCTATACACCTGTATTCTGCATGCAGATGGCCTCAAGGCCCTCCGCTTCTTCCTATCCCGCAGGCCCGACCAGTCCCCCTCCACCGACACCCTCATCCGCCTAGCCGAACTCGTCCTCACCCTCAACAACTTCTCTTTCGATTCCTCCCACTTCCTACAGACAAAGGGGGTGGCCATGGGCACCCGCATGGGCCCCAGCTATGCCTGCCTCTTTGTAGGTTATGTGGAACAGTCCCTCTTCCGCACCTACACAGGCCCCAAACCCCACCTCTTCCTCCGTTACATTGATGACTGTATCGGCGCCGCCTCTTGCTCCCCAGAGGAGCACGAACAGTTCATCCACTTCACCAACACCTTCCACCCCAACCTTCAGTTCACCTGGGCCATCTCCAGCATGTCCCTCACCTTCCTGGACCTCTCAATATCCATCTCAGGCAACCAGCTTGTAACTGATGTCCATTTCAAGCCCACCGACTCCCACAGCTACCTAGAATACACCTCCTCCCACCCACCCTCCTGCAAAAATTCCATCCCCTATTCCCAATTCCTTCACCTCCACCACATCTGCTCCCACGATGAGGCATTCCACTCCCGCACATCCCAGATGTCCAAGTTCTTCAAGGACCGCAACTTTCCCCCCACAGTGGTCGAGAACACCCTTGACCGAGTCTCCCGCATTTCCCGCAACACATCCTTCACACCCCGCCCCCGCCACAACCGCCCTAAGAGGATCCCCCTCGATCTCACACACCACGCCACTAACATCCGGATACAACGCATCATCCTCCAACACTTCCGCCATCTACAATCCGACCCCACCACCCAAGCCATTTTTCCATCCCCACCCTTGTCTGCTTTCCGGAGAGACCACTGTCTCCGTGACTCCCTTGTTCGCTCCACACTGCCCTCCAACCCCACCACACCCAGCACCTTCCCCTGCAACCGCAGGAAATGCTACACTTGCCCCCACACCTCCTCCCTCACCCCTATCCCAGGCCCCAAGACGACTTTCCATAATAAGCAGAGTTTCACTTGCACATCTGCCAATGTGGTATACTGTATCCATTGTACCCGGTGTGGCTTCCTCTACATTGGAGAAACCAAGCGGAGGCTTGGGGACCGCTTTTCAGAACACCTCCGCTCAGTTCGCAATAAACAACTGCACCTCCCAGTCACGAACCATTTCCACTCCCCCTCCCATTCTTTAGATGACATGTCCATCATGGGCCTCCTGCAGTGCCACCCGAAGGTTGCAGGAACTGCAACTCATATTCCGCTTGGGAACCCTGCATCCCAATGGTATCAATGTGGACTTCACCAGCTTCAAAATCTCCCCTTCCCCCACTGCATCCCAAAACCAGCCCAGTTCGTCCCCTCCCCCCACTGCACCACACAACCAGCCCAGCTCTTCCCCTCCCCCCACTGCATCCCAAAATCAGTCCAGCCTGTCTCTGCCTCCCTAATCTGTTCTTCCTCTCACCCATCCCTTCCTCCCACCCCAAGCCGCACCTCCATCTCCTTCCTCCCACCTCCTTGACCTGTCTGTCTTCCCTGGACTGACCTATTCCCTCCCTACCTCCCCACCTATACTCTCCTCTCCACCTATCTTCTTTTCTCTCCATCTTCAGTCCGCCTCCCCCTCTCTCCCTATTTATTCCAGAACCCTCACCCCATCCCCCTCTCTGATGAAGGGCCTCGGCCCGAAATGTCAGCTTTTTTGCTCCTGAGATGCTGTTGGGCCTGCTGTGTTCATCCAGCCTCACATTTTATTATCCCCAGAACATTATCTGGATCTCTGGATTAATAGTCCAGCGATAATACCACTATGCCATTGCCTCCCCTGTATAGTAAAGTATAATTATCAACATTCTAAGTTACAATGATTACATGCAACATTAACATTACTGCTTGCCCACCTCCCTTCTGAAATGCACATGCATTCCTGTGACTGCTTGACCAATAATAGACATTGCTATGGACAACCCTAGGTCTTCCCACGATCTCATGATGTTTACCAAACATCTTTATCACTTATCGCCAGGCTTTAACAACGTACCTTACTCAAACACATTCCATGACTGACAGTATTTAATCCTATCAGGACAGAGGCTTTTCCCAACTGTCTAAAGTTGCCTGTCCATAAGAATTCAATTAAATTCCTTGATGCTAGTTTGTTAATTGCATTTATAATTTCAACATACCCATATAGGGTTGTTATTATGTAGTGGCAATTGCCTAAAATGTGTTAATTATGGTTGGGTCAGACAATTCCTTCTATATTTTCCTAAATAAAAAATTTTGGAGTAGTTATTCTAGGTTTTTAAAAGGTACTCCTCATCAAGACTGTTTCTGTGCCTAGGACTGAGTATCTCGGGGGAATCTAATTAAATTCTTGGTGTTTAATGTACTTAACTTCTGAAAATTTAAGCCACTACAATTATTGTATGAATCAAAAAACGTATATGTATGTAATTATAGTCACTAAAAGGTCTTAACTAATCATAAGAATCCCTTGCAAGGAACTAGGCCCAACAAATCCACACCGACCCACAGAGCATCTCACCCAGACCCATCCCTCGATAACCCACCTAATCTACACATCGCCCCTGAATGCTACAGGCAATTTAGCATGGCCAATCCAACTAGCCTGCACATCTTTGGGCTTTGGGAACAAACCGGTACACACAGAAGAAACCCACACAGACACAGGGAGGATGTGCAAACTCCACACATACCGTCACCTGAGGGTGGAATTGAACCTGGTGCTGTGAGGCAGCAGTGCTAATCACTGACCCACCAGGCCTCCCTTAATGTGAGTCAACTTTCCCCCTCTGTTCCATGTAAGATAGTAAACTTTAAATTAGCTTTCTAAAAGGCTTCCATATGAAACACTTCATGGTCATATCCAGTTGATATGAATATGAAGGCCATACCTTTGACTGACTCAACTACTTCCTCAGCTATCAATGCTCTTCAGCCATCTTATGTCTTCTAAAAAAAACACAGGCAGCCATTTTATGTTGCCTTTAGCTATGGGCAATTTTAATACGCTCCTTATATGACAAGCCCTATATCTACAGAATAATTTCTGTTTATCTTCTCCTTGATGAAAACCACTATACTCACTTTGCCCCCGGATTCTCTTGCGATTCTGGTATGCTGCTTGCATCTTCTACTGTGAAAACTGACACAAAGTACTTATTCAACTCCACCTCCATTTTTTTGTTTCCCATTGTTACTTTTCCAGCCTCATTTTTCCAGTGGTTCAATGTCCACTCTTGCCCTTATCTTACTTCCTTTTATATTACTAGCTAGCTTGCTGTTATATTTTATCTTCTGTCCTCTTATTGCTTTTTCAGTTATCCTCTGCTCATTTTAAAGACTTCCTATGCTCTGCTTTCCCACAAATCTTCACCACATTGTGTGTTTTTTTCTTTTTGCTTTTATGCTGCCCCTGGCTTCCCTTGTCAGCTTTGATTGTCACATTCTCCTCTTAGTATGTTCCTTTTTCCTTGGGAATGAATTTCTGCTGTGCTTCCTAAATTACTCCCAGAAACTCCTGCCATTGTTGCTCCACCATTTTCCCTGCTAGGCTTCCCTTGCACTGTTATGAGGCCTATGCATAACTCCCATCAGGATGTTTTATCCTTCATGGTTCCTCAACTATACCCATACAGGTTCTGTGCCTTCCAACGCTATCTTTTCTTGCTACTGACTTAATATAATTTCTTATGAACAAAGCAACCCTCCCCATTCTGTCCATCTTCCTGTCCTTTCCATAGGACATGTAACCTTGGATATTTAGCCTCCAGTCCTGATCCCCTTGCAGCCACGCATCTGTGATACCCACAACAGTGTGCCTGCCCATTTCAATCTGTGCTACAAGCTCAATTACCTTATTTCATACTACTGCATGGATTCAAGTCCAACACCCTCAGCTCTGTCGTCCTCTCCATGGTTGTTCTCTCATCTGCTGGTGCCTAAAGATAGATTCCTGCCTTTTTCCATACCCTCTGTCCTATTACTTTCCTGGAAACTTTAAAACATCTGCTGAGCCCTCTCCCGTTTAAATTTTTCCATTATTTTTCACTTAAGTTAAACATCACCATCCCCACTTTTCAGTTTAAAGCCCTATCCACAGCCCTAGTTAAGTGATTCTCCAAGACTCTGGTCCCAACATGATTCAGACAGAGCCTGTCCCATTTGATCAGCTCCCTCCTTCCCCAGTACTGGTGCCAATTTCCCATGAATGCAAACCTGTTTCACCCATACTAATCTTTGAGCCATGTCTTTACCCCTTTAATTTTGTTGACCCTGTGCTAATTTGCATATGGCTCAGGTAGTAATCTGGAGTTAGTTATCTTTTTCGTTCTGATTTTTAATTAATCCCCTAGCTTCTCAAATTTCATGAGCAGCACCTCTTTCCTCTTTCTACCTATATCATTGGTATCTATCTGGGCCATGACAATTAAATCTTTCCCCTCCCACCCCAAGTTCTTCTACAGCCCATGTACCCTGAACCTGGGCACCAGGCGGGCAACAAAGCCTTTGGGACTCTTGATCCTGGCCGCAGAGATTAGTATCTATTCCCCTGCCTGTACTATCGCAGAATGCAACTACATTTCTCTTTTTTTTCCCTTTTCATGATTGGCTCTCTGTGCCATGGTGCTATATTCAGTTTGCCCAACCTCTCTACAGCCCCAGTCTCTACAGGGAGCAAGAATCTCAAACCTGTTCAACTGATCCAAGGGCTCACACTCTTCAGCACTACCTCCCAAATCCCTCTAACTGCCTCACTCGTAGTCACACCCTCCCTGACCACTGACCACATTTGAGGTAGTTAATCTAAAGGGCATGGCTGTCTCCTAAGGCTCAGCATCCCTGATGTGTCACAGTGTTTGAAGCTCGCACTCCAGCTCATCAACTCTAAGCTGGTCTTCCTCAAGTAGCAAACACTTGCTACAGGTATGGTCACTATGAAATACAATGAGAACCACCAGCTCCCATATCAAGCAGGTACAATGTATCATCTGGGCTGACATCTCTATTTTAATTACTTAGTTCTTAATTTTATTGTTTAAAATGTTGTACCAATCTTTTAATTTGTAGTTGGTAACATTTCCCCTCTTTACCTTTAATCTGAAACCAACCTATATCGAAAGTCAAATCAGAGCTGTCATCAACCAATGATTTACAATTAGCAGTGATGCCACTCTATTGTGTTGATTTATTGATTCATTGACTGATTGATTTGATTTATTATCACATGCTCCTAAGTACTGTGAAAAGTTTTGTTTATGAGCTGTACTGGCAGATCATAGTAAGCAAGGCCATACAGCTCACAGGGTGAAAAAGAACTAGACAGAGGCATACAAATTACATCGTACAGAGTATGTGCTAGGCAAGATCAACATTAGCAAAATCAGCATTATTTGAAGTTACGCAGTCTCTTCATCAGTATAATATCAGCAAGGAAGAAGCTGATCTTGAACCGGCTGGTGCATGTATTCAAGCTTTTGTATCTTCTGCCTGATAGAAGAGGTTGTATGGGAGCATTGCCAGGGTGTGATGGATCTTTGACGATGTTGGAAGCCTTGCCACAGCAATGGGCCATGTAAATGGAGTCCAGAGATAGAAGGTTATCTTCTGTGATGGTCTGGACTGTGCACACAAACTTCCATAATTTCTTATAGTCCTGGACATAGCAGTTGCTATACCAGGCCTGTAAAGGTTGGTGAGGGATCAATGTGGACATGCCAAATTTCCTGAGTTGCCTGAGGAAGTAGGGGTATTGTTGTGCATTCTTCATAGTTGCATCTACATGGGAATTCCAGGACAGGTTGTCAGTTATCATCACTCCTAGGGGCTTGACACTGTCTAACCTCCCAACTTCAGCACCATTGATGTGGATAGGGACATGTTCTCCTCCCTTCTTTCTGAAGTCAATGGTCAGTTCTTTAGTTCTGCTGACATTGAGAGAGATGTTGTTCTCATTGCACCATGTCACCAAGCCCTCTATCTTCTTTCTGTATTATGACTCATCATTTGATATCGATTCTACCAGAGTGGTGTCATCAGCGAACTTATAGATCGTATTCGTTTGGAATTTGGCAACGCACTCAAGGCTGTACAGGCAGTATAGTAGGGGGCTGAGAACACATCCTCGTGGCACTCCAGTATTGAGTGTTGTCGTGGAGGAGGTACAGTTGTCTACCTTCACTGATTACAGTCTGTGGGTTAGAAAGCTGATGATCGAGTTGCAGAGGTTGGAGCCAAGATCAGGTCTGGAGGGGACAATGGTGTTGAAGTGAGAGCAGTTGTCAATGAGCAGGAGCCTGACGTAGGTGTCTTTGATGTACAGATGTTCCAGGGATGAGCACAGAGCTAGGGAAATGGTATCCGCTATGGACCTGTTATGACAGTAGAAAAACTGGAGGGGATCAAGGTAGGCTGGGAGATTCTAGTTGATGTGGGCCTCGACCAGCCTCTCGAAGCACTTCATGATTGTGGGGTCAGAGCCACTGGGTGGTAGTCATTAAGGCGCATAACATGTGCTTTCTCAGGTACTGGGATGATGGTGGTCTTCTTGAAGCAGGTGGGGTCTTCAGCTTGTCGGCAGGAGAGGTTGAAGATGTTGCCTGCTGGTTCGCACAGGATCTATGTGCTCAGCTGGGGACACTGTCCGGGCCTGTATCTTTCTTTGGGTTGACTCCCAGAAAGACTGATCTGAAGTCTGGAGCAGTGGGACTGAGCAAAGGTACATCTGGGGCTGTTTTGGCAGGTGACACCACGCCACTGGCATTCCACTCAAACGGAGCATAGAAAGCACTGAGTGCATCAGGGAGGGATGTCTGCTATCTTGCTCTGCATCATTTTATATTGCTTAATGTTGTTTAGGTCTTGCCACAGGAGGTGGGAGTCTGTATATTTGGTTTAGGCCTCTGACGTGGTCCAGTACTGCCTCTTGGCATCCCTGATGGCTTTGTGGAGGTATGTCCTGTATCGATCTGGGTCATCCAACTTGAATGCTATACATTTGGCATCAGTAGGGAGTGGATTTCTTGGTTTTCATCCAAGGTTTCTGGTTGGGGAACACCCAGATTGACTTCTTTGGTACGCAGTCCTCCACACGTCTGCTAATGAAGTCCGTGATGGTGATGGCATGCTTATCTAGGTTTTTCATCGAGTACTTGGATACAGTCCAGTCCACAGATTCCAAGCAGGCCCAGAAACAGTCTTTTGCTGCCTCAGACCAGTATTGTGCTTCTTATTGTGAAGGATCCTCCTGTTTCAGCTCTGCTTATAAGCTGGGAGGAGGAACACAGCACTGTGATCTGATTTTTCAGGATGGCAAAGGTGAATTCTTGTGGCAGATAGTAGGGATTGCATTTTACTGGAAGGTATTCCAGGTGCAGGGAGCAATGGCTTGCCAGGGTCGCTACATCCGATCACCAGGAAGTGTTGATCAGGAAGCATACCTCATTGTCCTTTCCTCTTGCTGGAAGCCGATAGGTCTGTCCTAGGCCTGTCAGTCCAGCGTCAATAGTACTCGGGCCTGGATGATAGTAGGATCCTTAAACCTGTAAGTAGTTTTAAAAGAACATTATTAGTAATTTTAACAAATTCAGAATTTAGTTTAACGGTGTAGAATGGTTTAAGAAAAGTTAGAGTTAGATCTGCTGTAGGGAGCTTGCAAGGGGCTGCATGGTGTCAGCACCATCTTGAATCTATTGGGCCCCTGATCCTGAGCTACAATTTATCCTGTTTAAAGAAAACCTTACAAACAATGAGCCAAATAAAAAGCAAGCCAAAAAGCCCCCCTTCCCCTCTACATCGAATTCCTCGTTACCTTCAAATTCCCTGAACTACATACTCACTCTGTGTCTCACTGTGGATGTGAACTCTCCTTCCTGTCTGTGCAAAGTTTACGGATGGGCAATAAATGTGGATACCCACATCTCATGAATGAATAAAAAAAAGTTGCATCTTAAACCACACACCAGCCTACTTCTGATAACATCATTTAAGTCATCGCCAAAATTGCTAAATTCTTCAAGTGTTTTTAAAATTGCTAGAAATTGGTATATGTATTCACTATCATGCAGGTTGATTTTATGGAATCTGAACCTTTCATCAATTACCAATGGCTTTGGTGAAAAATGGTTCTGGAACCTGGCTTCTCTGGCTCTATCAGACTCCTCAGTCAGTTCAAGATTTCTGTACCATAATACTCATAAATGCAGAGATTATTATAGCTGCTTCAATTTTGTAAGCTTAAACAAAATAATTGAATCTCTATATGTAGTAGTTTCACGTAGTATTTTCATGTATTTTCATCAGACGGTCCTAGAGCACCACAATTTCATGCTTTTTTGTTGCTTTGTTTTAGAATGGAAAGAGCCTGCATAATCCAATTTAAGGACTACCTTGCTTTTCCCCAATTAAAACAAGGTATTTCTGAGGCTACGTGTTTATTTGAGTCTGAACCCCTAGCTCAAAACATTTCCCTCAGTTCCCGGCACTCATTTTTTTTGCAGCGGAGTGCTATTTAAGTAGGTGTGTTCTTAGCCCCAGGCCCTACACGGTAGGCCTCCCTCCCACCCTCCTCCTTTAACCTAATTAAGAGTCCACAGACTCACAGCAAACACACAAGGACTGAGGGAAGTGCCTGGTGAGTAAAGTGCGAGTTTTCGGTGAAGAGGCTCAGTGAGGAAATTACGCCACTGTTGAAGAGGGTGAAGACATGACTGCCAAGCTGATTCAATGTGCTACATGCATGATGTGGGAGGTCAGGGACACTGATGATATTTCTGGCTCCTATAGCTGTGGTAATTGTGTACACATTCAGCTTCTGAAGGAGGTTGTTGCAGCACTGAAGAAAGAACTAGAAGACCTCAGGCTCATCCGAGAGAATGAGAATTTTCTGGACAGGACCTTCAGCAAGGTCACTACACTGAGGATACCTGAAGAGAGAAGGGGGATGTTGATGACAAAGGAAGACATGAATGAAGTACAAGTGACCCCAGGGGAAGCACCTATTGTAAACAGGCTGACTGTCTTGGAAACTGCCGAGATAGACGACACTGCCGGTCCGAGAGGTAGACAGGTCTGCGAGTCAAAAATTGCTGTAGAGGCAGAGCCAAGAAGTCAGACATCACGGAGAGCTGTGGTAATAGGGGACTCCATAGTGAGAGGGACTGACAGGGGCAGCAGGCGAGATTTGAGGATGGCGTGTTGCCTCCCTGGTGCCAGGATCCAGGACGTCACTGATAGAGTGCAGAGAATCCTCGAGGGTGAAGGTGAAGATCCAGAGGTGGTGGTGCATGTCGGCACTAATGACGTCGGGAAGAAAAGGAGGAGCATTCTACAGCGGGACTTCAGAGAACTCGGAAGAAGACTGAAAAACAGGACTTCCAGGGTGGTTATCTCTGGTTTGCTTCCAGTTCCTCGGGCTGGAGGAGGCAGGAACAGAGAGATAATGGACCTGAACGTGTGGCTGAGGGACTGGTTTCGGAAGCAAGGATTTAAATTCTTGGATCACTGGGGTATGTTTTGGGGTAAGAATAAATTGTACAAGAGGGACAGTTTGCATCTTAATAATCGGGGGACCAGCTTTCTGGCAGGCAGGTTTGCCACTGCAACACAGGTGTGTTTAAACTAAGTAATGGGGGGGAGGGGCCAAACTGGAAATTTAAGAATGAAGTTAAAGGGAAAGTGAGAATAAGAGACGTTAAGAAGGACAACAGAATCAACAGAGCAGAAAACTCAAGAAGGGATCGTACAGTATGGCCAAGTGAAATAGGGATTGATAGGAAGGGTGAGGGGAGAAACAAATTAAAAATATTATATATGAATGCACGAAGCATGGGAAATAAGGTGGATGTGCTTGAGGCTCAGTTGGAAGTTGGCAAGTATGATGTTGTGGGGATAACTGAGACGTGGCTTCAAGTGGACAGGGCCTGGGAAATGAATATTCAAGGCTATATGTGCTATCGAAAGGACAGATTGGTGGGCAGAGGGAGTGGGGTAGCCCTGTTGGTGAGGAATGATATTCGGTCCCTTGCGAGGGGGGACATAGAGTCAGGAGATGTAGAGTCAGTATGGATAGAGCTGAGAAATTCTAAGGATAGAAAGACCCTAATGGGAGTTATCTACAGGCCCCCAAAACAGTACTCCAGGAGGTAGGGTGCAGGTTGAATCAAGAGTTGAAATTGGCCTGTCACAAAGGTATCACTACAGTTGTTATGGGAGATTTCAACATGCGGGTAGACTGGGAGAACCAGGATGGTACTGGACCCCAAGAAAGGGAGTTTGTAGAGTGCCTCCGAGATGGATTCTCAGAACAGCTTGTACTGGAGACTACCAGGGAGGAGGCAAGTCTGGATCTGGTGTTGTGCAATGAACCGGATTTGATCAGGGACCTCAAAGTAAAGGAGCCACTAGGAGGTAGTGACCATAATGTGATAAGTTTTAATCTGCAGTTTGAGAGGGAGAAGGGAGAATCGGATGTGTCAGTATTGCAGTTAAATAAAGGGAACTATGGAGCTATGAGGGAGGAGCTGGCCCAAAGTTCAATGGTACAATACCCTAGCAGGGATGGCAGTGGGGCAACAATGGCAGGTATTTCTGGATATAATGCAGAAGGTGCAGGATCAGTTCATACCAAAGAGGAAGACAGATCCTAAGGGGAAGCGGAGGCAGCCGTGGCTAATGAGGGAAGTTAAGGACTGTATAAAAATAAAAGAGAAGAAGTATAACATAGCAAAGATGAGTGGGAAGCCAAAGGACTGGGAAGCTTTTAAAGAGCAACAGTGGATAACTAAAAAGGCAATACACAGAGAAAAAATGAGCTATGAAGGAAAACTGGCCAAAAATATAAAGGAGGATAGTAAAAGCTTTTTTAGGTATGTGTAAAGAAAAAAAAAATGGTTACGACTAAAATTGGACCCTTGAAGTCAGAAACGGGTGAATTTATTATGAGGAACAAGGAAATGGCAGATGAGTTGAATAGGTACTTTGGATCTGTCTTCACTAGGGAAGACACAAGCAATCTCCCAGATGCAGTAGTGGCTGAAGGACCTAGGGTAATGGACGAACTGAAGGGTATTTATATTAGACAGGAAATGGTGTTGGATAGACTGTTAGGTCTGAAGGCTGATAAGTCCCCAGGACCTGATGGTCTGCATCCCAGCGTACTTAAGGAGGTGGCTCTAGAAATTGTGGACGCATTGGTAATTATTTTCCAAGGTTCTATAGATTCAGGATCAGTTCCTGCGGATTGGAGGGTGGCAAATGTTGTCCCACTTTTCAAGAAAGGAGGGAGAGAGAAAACAGGAAATTACAGACTGGGTAGCCTGATGTCACTGGTGGGAAAGATGCTGGGATCAATTATAAAAGATGAAATTACGACTCATTTGGATAGCAGTAACAGAATAGGTCAGAGTCAGCATGGATTTACGAAGGGGAAATTGTGCATGACTAATCTTCTGGAATTTTTGGAGGCTGTATCTATGAAGATGGATAAGGGAGAGCCAGTGGATGTAGTGTACCTGGACTTTCAGAAAGCCTTTGATAAAGTCCCGCACAGGAGATTGGTGAACAAAATTAGGGCACATGGTATTGGGGGAAAAATACTGAGTCGGATTGAAAGTTGGCTGGCTGACAGGAAGCAAAGAGTATGATAAATGGGTCCCTTTCAGAATGGCAGGTACCAGTGGGGTACCACAAGGTTTGGTGCTGGGACCGCAGCCCTTTACGATATATATTAATGATATAGAAGAAGGCATTAGAAGTAATATTAGCAAATTTACTGATGACACAAAGTTGGGTGGCAGTGTGAAATGTGAGGAGGATGTTATTAGAATACAGGGTGACTTGGACAGGCTAGGTGAGTGGACGGATGCATGGCAGATGCAGTTTAATGTGGATAAATGTGTGGTTATACACTTTGGTGGCAAGAACAGGAAGGCAGGTTACTATCTCAATGGAGTCAAGTTAGGTAAAGGGGAAGCACAACGAGATCTAGGTGTTCTTGTACATCAGTCAATGAAAGCAAGCTTGCAGGTACAGCAGGTAGTGAAGAAAGCTAATAGCATGCTGGCCTTCATCACAAGAGGAATTGAGTATAGGAGCAAAGAGGTCCTTCTGCAGCTGTACAGGGCCCTGGTGAGACCGTACCTGGAGTATTGTGCGCAGTTTTGGTCTCCCAATTTGAGGAAGGACATTCTTGCTAATGAGGGAGTGCAGCATAGGTTCACAGGGTCAATTCCTGGAATGGCGGGACTATCATATGTTGAAAGATTGGAGCGACTGGGCTTGTATGCTCTTGAGTTTAGAAGGATGAGAGGGGATCTGATTGAGACGTGTAAGATTATTAAGGGATTTGACACTGTGGAGGCAGGAAGCATGTTTCCGCTGATGGGTGAGTCCAGGACCAGAGGACACAGTTGAAAAATAAGGGGTAGGCCATTTAGAACAGAGTTGAGGAAAAACTTCTTCACCCAGAGAGTGGTGGATGTTTGGAATGCTCTGCCCCAGAAGGCAGTGGAGGCCAACTCTCTGGATGCTTTCAAGAAAGAGATAGACAGAGCTCTTAAAGATAGTGGAATCAAGGGTTGTGGGGATAAGGCAGGAACAGGATACTGATTGTGGATGATCAGCCATGATCATAATGAATGGTGGTGCTGGCTCAAAGGGCCGAATGGCCTACTCCAGCACCTATTGTCTACTGTCTATTGTCTATTGTCATTTCTTACAGTATTCCTTCAGGGTGTGGCATTTGGCAAGCTTTTTCTGCACTGTTTACTTCTTGCCTGATATTAACTTTATTTTAATCTATGCTAACTGTGCCTGGAAAATTTATCTTTTTTGGTAGTGTTTTTCTTGCGTTATATTTCAAGAAGGACTAAGGACCACATCATTCATGGGAACTTTCATTGAGGAGAAGATCATTCTGCAAGGCAACAAGCTAGACTGGGTTGATTTCATGACTGGATACATAAAATGACGATCAAAAATACTTACATAACACACAACACAGCCAACAAATTTACGAATGTTTTCTATTGGGCCCAATCTCCTTCACTCGGTCTGATCTACTCCACTGGGCCTGCTCTCTTCCACAGGGCCTGATTTCCTACACTAGGCCTGATCTCCATTGTGTCTGATCTCCTCCAAAGGGTCTGATCTCTTCCACTAGGCCTGATCTCCTCTGCTAGCCCTAATCTCCTCCACTGGGTTTGATCTCCTCCACTGGGCCCGATCTCCTCCACTGGGCCCGATCTCCTCCACTGAGCCTGATCTCCTTCACTGGGCCTGCTCTCCTTCACTGGGCCTGAATTCCTCCAATGGGACTGATGTCCTCCACTCAGCAGAATCTCCTTTACACAGCCTGATTTTCACTAAATGAGATTTTTTTCCACTTGGCTAGATCTTGTCCACTTGGCCTGATTTTTGCTGGTTATTTTTTATACCTCACAACAGGCCACATGCTTGGGTTTTCATACTGCATAGCATGCAGGTGCCCTGCTGATAAGCCCCTCGACAGATATGACCTGAGCCAGAATCCACCCAAAAAAAAACAACCAAAATTCATCGAAAGTTTCCACACAATCAGCTGACAATTAGAATCATTATGCTTCAGGAAGGAAGTTAAGATCAGGATAAACATATTTTAATCAAAGTTCTGCTTTAGTACAATTAGTACAGAACTCGGATTAAACCTGGGACACTTAGATCCCTTGAGGGAGCAGTTGGACTTGTCTACCTTCATTGAAAATTCCAATTTCTGGAGTCACTGCCAAAGAATGAGAGGAAGATGCTTGACATCATACTGAATTAGGAGGTTTCTGCAGGTGTTGGATCGTAAATGGAAATGAGGAGCAATCCTACTTCTTGACTCAGTTTTAAAATTTACTGAACAGATTGCTTGCTCAATTCAGAGATCCTCAACAGTTGCTACTGTTAAACACCAACAAACAACAAAAAAGTAAATATAATTTTAACAACAACATTTTACATGGTAATTTATGGCTGTCCTGGCCTCTCCATTCTCCTGAGAGCTGCCTAACAGCCTCTCAGTAACAAACATAAACACAAGTTCTGTTTTTCCACCAACTGATATCCAGTACCTTCCTGAAATGAATAATAGGGTCTTATATACTTCTTGGAAACCAGAATTTTGAACAAACCCTTCTTTGGCCTTTCCAAAGGAACAATCTCGTCTCAGCAATGGCAGAAACAAGGTGGTATGAAATTCCCAACATTTTGCAATACTGCTGCTCGAGGAGACAGAGTTTAATGTCTTGCTGCATCTCATTTCCAATGGAAGCAGTGCCATTGAAAACAGAAAACCCCATCCCACAAACCATTGTCCTTTTATTTGACCTACAACTATCTTTTCCTCTCGCAGTAAGGTTTGTTTATGATGAAAAATCAAGCAGCAATCCTTATTACCGCAATGTAATCATCTTTCCAATGGGAAACCATGTTTCAGGTCTTGAGTAAAGACACACACTTCATTAAAAAGTGGCTGGGCCATGCACATAGGGACACTGCTGCACTCCACAATAGGGTCAGACAAGACTCACACTAACATCACACCAATTTTGAAGCTGTGACTTTTTACATCCCTTAATATTCTTTTCAAGTTAAAATTGCCAAAGGTTTAGTAGAATTAAAGCACAGAGAACAAAGAACAAGACGGCACATGAATAGGCCTTTGGCCCTTCAAGCTTGCACTGATATATTTTGCCCTTCTGTACTAAAATTGCCTTCACTTATCAGATCTATATCCCCCATTCCTTTCTTATTCATTTATTTATCCGGGTGCTTCTTGAATGTTGCTATTGTGTCTGCTTCCACCACCTGCTCTGGCAGTGTGTTCCAGGCACTCACCAGCCTTTGTGTGAAAAACTTGCCTTGCACATCTCTTTTAAACTTTCCCCCCAACCTCAGCCCACACTTTGAACATGTGTCCCCTAGTAACTGACCTCTCCACCCTGGGAAAAAGCCTCATACTTTCCACTCTATCAATGTCATTTATAATTTTATAAACATCTATCAGTTTGCCTCTCAACTTCCTGCGTTCCAGTGAAAACAAACGCAGTCTACCCTACCTTTCTTCTTTGCTATAATCCCCCACACCAGGCAACATCCTGGTGAACCTTTTCTGTACTCTCTCCAAAGCACCCACATCCTTCTATTAGTGTGGTGACCAGGACTGTATGCAAAATTCCAAGTGTGGCCTAACTAAAGTTCTATAAAGCTGCAAGTTCTGTAAAATTCTGTAAATATTATCTATAATATTGCAACAGTACAAGGTTATATCATATAGTCTGACTTCCTAAAGCATCTCTACAAGCTTCAAAATGCAGATCAGGAGTATTCTTCACTTGTCTGGATGAATGCAGCACACATATCCAGGACAGAACGATCAGTTTAATTGACACACGTCCATTGGTTAGAGTATCCACTACCTCCACCAGCAGAGCATCGGTGTGTATCACATATATGAGGTACTTCTGCAACTCACCAAGGCATCTTCAACAGCACATGCTTAATTCATGATCTCTACTATGTCAAAGCATACTGGTAGCACTTAAATGGGAATATCATGGCCTCCAAGATCTACTTTAAGCCGCACATTATCCTGATATGGAAATGCATCTTCCTTAATTGTTACTGAGTCAAAATCTTTAAACTCTCCAACCTAGTAGCACTGCAGAAGAAATTCCATCACATAGACTTGAATGGTTCAAGCAAAAAATTCACAACCGCCTTCTCAAAGGCATTTAAGCGTTGGAAAATGGATGCTTGTCTTTTAACTGATACTCCATATACCTAAATGAAGAAAGTCTTCCCGGGAGGCAACAGTCAAATAACGTACAACATAAGGAAACAGGAAATTTAATAAAATGTTACAAGTGAAATCTGTCAAATGATGCAACTCTGCTTCTAAAGAATATTGTGAAAGGCAAAGACTGTGTAAGTTCAACTGACATGTTGTTGGATAGCAGCACATGTCAGAGTATTATTACATATCTACCTCTGCTTCCAGAAACTTCATCCATTGGTATTTCTTTAACAAACTTTGTTAATCCTCTAATTTATGGTGACGTAAACAAAAAATTACCTGATAATGGAACACACGCACGCACATCGTAAAATAGCATAATGAGACTTGTTGACTTTTGTGTACTTGTAGTTCAAGTATTACTCACTATCTCATCCAACCGCTCTAACCTGATCATAGACAGGAAGTGATTAAGATCAAACCTGTCACTCTTGATGACACCCCGCACCTTTTCACACTAGCACCAAATCTCCCAACTGTAGGTGCTTCTGTTTTGTTTCAGCTATGAATGAGTAAGTATTGAAGAAAATATAAAACTATGAAATGTTTTTCATTTCAGGCACAATATTAAAAAAAAAGACATGTATGGGTGAGAAGTTGGCTAACTCAAGTTTATCTTGCTATTTGCAACACAATAAATAACTCATACCTGATTTTTGCATGTGGCCAGTGCTAACCACGCTGTTCATTGGCAGCCTGCATCAGCAAGGGCAAGATGTCATGAGTGGTTAGCTCTACTTAAAGACAGTCAGCCCCTCTTAAAGGTTGTAAGTAAAGTTGAATTATTTGAAAACTGAATCTGTGCCATGATGCTGTGAATAATGATTGCCAATTTGACAGAGTGAACACTGAAGGCTTCCAGCAATGCAGTGTGACATGAAATGGTGAGATATACTGAGGATGTGCCATTGTTACACTGTGAAATTGATTCATACTTTGAGCTGATCGTCAAGTAGCCTGTGGATTTTCTCTGCATTATTTTTTATCATCCTCTGAAAGACTGGATGAGTGAAGCCCTTCCTTGCCTTGAGCAAATACTATAAGAGATATCCTCTCAGGAGATCTTCATGGCTTGGTCTGAAAAACAAAGCTGCATATTTGCTTAAACAGCTATAATTTGATGAAAATATCATTTACTATTATATTCAACTGTTTGCCCTCCATTTCTTGCTGAAAGTCTCAAGCTTTTTGCTTTTTAGAATTAAAGTGCATGACTTGTTTGTTCCTTTCTATTACTTGATTCACTGTTCTGTCCTTTTATTTTTCCTCATTTTGCTTCTACTTTGCTTAATTTTTCAGTGTTGAAGCCCTTTAAGAACTCTTGCTGTGTTTGGGTCTGTGTGAGCCTGTATCTTTGAGATAAAAAAGCCCGTAGTAGTAGATTATTGTCACTACTGGGGGAGGAGGAAAATCTTGCACTAAGTAAGCAATGATGATGTCATACCAGTTTTGGTACTGAATTGAAAGAAACAAAATGGTGAAATTAGCTGGCCATTGTACGCAGGTAAACTCCTCTGGGTTATAAAATTACACTTTGTTACCTAAAATGCTTTTCTTCTCAAAAAGGAGGACACTACAATTAAACGTATGGTATCCCTTGATTACATATTATTTCTAAGCCTGTAAGAAGCTTTTGAGCTGTGGATTTTGCTTTTAAACCAACAAGAAGTTTTTTCTTTAAATGTGTCAGAGATAATGGGAACTGCAGATGCTGGAGAATCTGAGATAACAAAGTGTGGAGTTGGATGAACACAGCAGGCCAAGCAGCATCTTAGGACAACAAAAGCTGATGTTTTGGGCCTAGACCTGATGGGGTCTAGAGTTTTCACTGTCTTAAACCTTAAGTGGAAAGAAGGTAAATCTGCTTCCTGACTATTTAAGTTGAAGCTTAATAGTTATGTAAAATTAATATTATTGGTCAGCCAAATGCTTTATGATCCAGGACTGTCTAATCTTCAGTCAGGAAACTTTGATAAGACAATAGACAATAGGTGTAGGCCATTCGGCCTTCAAGCTAGGAACGCCATTCATTATGATCATGGCTGATCATCCACAATCAGTATCCTGTTCCTGCCTTATCCCCATAACCCTTGATTCCACTATCTTTAAGAGCTCTATCCATCTCTTTGTTGAAAGTATCCAGAGACTAAGCAGCTACTTGAGCTTACTATCGCACTACCACCATGACGTTAGATGGTGACATTTTCTGATGATCTTCCACTACTTATGGTAACTTCTGTAACTTAAAGACAAGACATAGGTCATGTAGGCACTAAGAATTTGAACATTTTTTGCAACTCCTGGTTTTTACATATTGCGGGCACTTGCACATCTGCGCTCAAGTTAAGCAGTTAGGATCTACTGCAGCAAACTTCCCTCAGCATGTCATGCTGCAAGGAAACAAAGTTAAGAAAAATAGAGACTGAGAACTTTATACTAGTAGGTCCCATGGCATGATACGGTGATAAAATAGCGAGCATGATTTTTTAATTATATCACCATCTGCTGTGAGACGTGACACAATGCATGGAGATGTGCTCGAAGAGGTATAAAAAAGCAGAGAGTGTCCAGTATTCGTATTAGGCATAAGGGTGACTGACAATTGCTGAGTAATAACAGGAAGACATAGTGGTGAATGTAAACCTCAGGCATGTTACTCAAGAACATGGATGTAGCGCAGAGAGATGTTGACTAATTTTGCAAGTTTTTGAGGTCAGTGTGCTATTTTTCAACTAGTATATCATACCACTGCATTCCTAAGATTATTAATTAGGCAACCCAGCACAACTCTATTATGTGTAGACTGACTGTTTCTACCAATCAGGACTTAACCCTATAATTCTTGGGTTTCCTCCAAACCCTGCAAAATTTTCAACTACAACCCATGCTTGCAAACATTGGGTACTATTCAGCTATGACAGTCACATCACACAAACACAGTGTGCTAAAATGTTTCTCTCCTTTTTTTTGCAGGAGAAGGTAATGAAGAAACAAGGCAGCAGCAAATGACTGCAGGAGAACAAGTGTAGCTATATGTTTTAACACATGGAGATGATAGTATTAGCCATCACAGGAAGGAATATCACGGAGAACCTGGCTGCTGGCAGGGTGAAGTGACGAATGATGATGAATTCCATAATGTTAATCATTCTTCTCTCTTCCAATCTACTCCTCATTCCATTTTGTTTCTACTTCAAAGTTGCAGATGATAGGAGTCAACAAATACTTTTCCCTTCTTTCACTTCAGTCTTCAAGAATTGTTACTTTGCCAGTCAATGGACAAGGAGGGTGATAAAAAAAACAAAGCAAAATGGATTGTCATTTGATTTTAAACTTCTAATCTTCAGCTCATTACACTGTGGCTGGAATCTTCTGCTCTTAGAATATTAGCAGTTGTCAGGTTTGTCAGTTCTGGATATCAACCGCAGAAAAGTCAAAGTTGTGCTTACAATTAGGATGATGCATTTCAGAGGACTCTTTTATGTTGGGCATTGAATTAAGGACGGTGGGTGTGTGGGTTACCCTTGTGGAACGTGGAGAATGGTGGCCCACTATAGTGGAAGCTGTCAGCCCTGATTTTGAGACCAGTGGGTGCACTTTTAAAGCTGGTGGAAGGTAAGGCAAGGAGCAGCTGCTGCCACCGTTAGGATCTATGGAGTAGATGCAAGGTTCAATGCATAAGGCTATTGGACATAAATAGTAATAATCAAATGCGGTCTCAAGAAATACCTGAGACCTAAAAAAATGATGGATCAAGTGGTGGATATATTAAGTTAATTAGGTTTAAATTGTTGTATAAATATCGGGAGTTAATAATCAGTCAAGGGTGAGTTTCATGGAGTGGGGCTAACTGAAATAAAGCTCTCACATCGAAGTGCGAACTTTAATTAAAGTTATCTACTGGAGTGTAATACGAATGTCTCCACAATTTTGTCACTGAATGACAATGCTGTGATTGGGGTGGGGGGAGGGTTGGGGGGGGGGTAGTCAACAACCTTGTCATTTGTTGCCAATGAGCACAGCAACAACTTTAGAAGTAACAAGACTGCAACCTGCCCATGTGAAACTGCTTCGTCTCATCTGCTGAAGGAAACAAGCACTAAAAATCTGCAGCTGCCCTGCTATGGTTCTGGACATCTGCTCCAGACATAGAAAATCTGTGTCCCACCTTGCAGGCAGAGCACCTGACGGACAGGATGGTGCAGATACTGATGTACTCTTTATCCAGGATAGCAGTGGAAGCCACCACACCAGACTATGTCAACCTGATCTGCAGCTGCCACCCAAGTCAGTGCAGTTGAAGCTACTTGGAAGAATGCCTAGAACTGTGGAAGAAGTTAAATGAACTCCTCTACTCCACAAGTGCCAGCAACTTTCATTTTCCTTAATACCCACCTCCTTCTCATTACAGTAATACCTACCTCCTCCTCATTAACTATTGCCTGCCTCTTTCTCATTACAGGAAGAAGACAGCAAACAAATGGCAGTAGGCTGCCTGACATTCACCTCCTTGCCCCCTATGTGGAAAACATCCTAACACTGACAACCCTTGAGTGGATGACTGACCATATCCAAGCCCCTGAATTTGTTTTGGAGGCTGCTGTTGACTCACTCATTGATACTCACTGAGCAAAGGCTATCCCCTTAACTTGGTTGATGACTGCTTACAATCATGACAAGCTTCCTGCCTTTGTGCTGTGCTGAATGGCAAGGCAAGACAGAAGTAATTTGAACCCGGTATCTCTGGCTGAGTTTTCACAGTGCAAGTAAGCAAGGCAGGGGAAATGCAAAGCTGGGACTCTGAGAGAATCCAAGTAGGTTCAGCGTGTATAAGTGCCATGGCAATGAGCAGAGCCTAAAGATGCAGCATGATCCAGTCTAAGATATGTGTGTCCCTGAGCACACAGTGTCCTTGCTACAATGATAGTAGCCAGTGCAGCTCAAGATGCAGTATTTAAGTGCTGCAGCATCTTGCAAGTGGATTGGAGATATGCCATGAATGCTCTTAGAGGCTAGCAGATGTCAGATGCCAATGTTCCTGGAGATGGGGTGTTTGTTGCTGGTACCAATTGACTGTGCCCTCAGATGTTGGTTCCCAGTATCCAATGCAGAACTGCTATTTAGTTAGTGGTGAGCTGAAGTCACCTGGTACCTATTCTGACTTCCAATTGAAGAATTTTCAGTATTTAGCTTGTTTGCATGTTTCATAAGATAAGGAGCTGAATATTAATAAAGTCAGTTGTGCTGTTAATAATGTGTTAAACAAGCAATAGTCACCATGATTGGCAATCAGCAGATCCCTAAAAGATGCAAAGAGTTACTCCTGTCAATGAGATAGACCTCACCAGACTTCCCACATAATTCTACCACAAATTACATTGTAGCCCATATCAGGCCATGATAAAATTTTGTTGGATGAGTATTTAAGGTATTCCCTGTCAAACACTTTGTCCCAGTTTTTCCAATCAGAAACAGAAACTTTATTTCTGCATTGGAGAATCCTGAAAAGAAGCCTGCTGTTATGAACTTGTCCAAGAAACCAGGAATCTACCAGCAAAGAAAGTCATTGTAGAAACCACATCCCCTTTTATAACATTGGGTGTACCATGTCAATGATTTAAATCTCCGGTGGCACTACCAACCACTTTGACAGCTGCTGTTAAAGGAAGAGTATGCGAAGCTAGCTTTGAAGTTCAGGTGACAGTAGGTGAGGATGACGTTTTGTGTCCTGGGTGGGTGAGGGAAGTACAGTGCCATACAGGTGAAATGAATATTGTGCTGGGTTGGTGAGGGTGGCAGAATTCTGGGTAAGTCAAGTGGATAGCATGCCAGGTGGATAAGACGAGAAGCAAGCCATTTAGATGGGATGCCAGATGGGTAAAGTAACAAGTGAGTGAAGTAAGTAGCGTGCCATTTGGGTGGATTGCTAGGTTGGTAGGTTGGACGGAAAGGTGAATGAGCTGGCAAGGATGTGGTGTTGGTCCAACATACAGGAAGGGTTAACCGTTCTCAGATTCAGGAGATTTTGGACCTACGTGAACAGGGATGGTGTTGGTTCTGGTGTGGGTATCAGGAGGAGGGAGTGGCATTAAGTATGGGGGGGGGGGTGTGGATATCAGGCTGGAAAATGTGGGAGTGATATGCTGGAGGAGGTCAGACCAATGTTGGGAGGGAATGTCAGATCAAGTTTGGTGGGTTGTCAGTTTGGGGGTGAGGGAATATGCCAGGCTGTAGTCTCTTTGAGGGTGAAGCCTATTGATTCCAACAGGTGAGAGCAGGTGCCAATTCTGGGGTTGGGGGTTTTTCACATTGGCAATGAGAATATTGGGTCTGGGGCATTAGGGATGCAGAGGTGTCCATGAGCGGATGGGAAAGGCAGGCTGGGATGCAGAGGGAATGTGCCATATCTGTCAGAGTTGAACCTGTGCAATGTAGATCAGGTTTGAGTAGTGCTTGTTTGTCAGTGTATGTAAGGGGTTGGGGGAGGTGTAATTTTGTGAAGGGTTGGGTGTTGGTGGTGAGCCAGGTGCCAGTTTAATAAATACCCAGGAACTAGAACACGTTTGTAATCCCCTAACATTTTCTGGGTAAAAAGGAAGGCAGGGCTCTCTGAATTGGGACATTTTTAAAAGACAATAAACAATGACATAAAAATGGAAGAAAATAAACTATAAGGATATATTAAAATGTAATCTAAAATTGGACAAGAAGAGTTTCTTTAAATATACAAAATAGAAAAGAAAGGCCAAAGGAAATATAGGCTCCTGAGGGAACGAGGCTGGGGAAATGTTGATGTCAAGCCAGAAATGGCAAATGAGTTAAACAAATAGAATATAATGTTAGAAAATATGAGGTATGCACTTTGGCAGGAAGAATAGAAGATCTGAATATTATTTATCTGGGTAAAGATTGCAGAAACTGGAAACCAGTGGGATTTGGTGTTCTTGTACATGAATCACAATAAGCTAACATACAAATTCAATGGGTGATAGGGAAAACAAATGGAATGTTGGTTTATTTGAAAGGGAATAAAAAGCAGGGAGGTTTTGCTAAAATGTTACAAATTTGTCAGATAGCAACTAGAGTAATGCATACAGTTTGATTCCCTTATCAATCCATAGATACAGTGTTATCGGAGGCAGTCCAAAGATGGCTCACTAGGTTGATTCCGTTTGTGGAGGCATTTGATTTTTGAGCAGTGGTTTAGGTTGGGTTTGTACTCACTGGAATTTAGAAAACAAGAAGCTGCTTAATTGAAATGCACAAAATTGTTCGGGTAGATGCAGAGACATTGTTTCCTCTTGTGAGAGAGCCTAGAACCTGACTGTAATTTCAAAGAAAGGGGTTGCCTATTTAGGACAGGAATGAGGATTTTTTTTTCTCTTAGCGGGGAGTCAATCTGTGGAAATCCTTACCACAAAGGGTTGTCAAGTCTGGATTGTTAAGTATATTCAAGGCTGATATAGACAAATTTCTAGGAAATGGAGTTGAGTATTATTAGATTAGCCATGATCTCAGTGAATGGTAGAGCAGGTTCACTAGGCCAAATATCCTACTTCTGCTCCTATGTCTTATGAAATTCTCCAATTTTAATGGACTCTTTCAGAGTGTTCGCATGGGATTGCCCTGGAAAATTGAGCACGTTGAGTATCACTGTCAATCCCTGGGGAACACATCAAGTATCTTCACCATTCTTGCACTTACTGTACCTTCAGATGGTGCCAAACAATTGCTGGAAAATGAAATTCCTGCATTTGGCAGAGATCACATATTTCAGGCCCTTTTGAAACCAATTTCCCTTAGAAACTCTTCTCTTCTGGCGTCTGACTTGGTCCATAACAATTTTCAAAATTACATATGAAAGTTGCCAAGTAAATACTTTTTAATGAAAGAAACTATTCTGCCACGAGGTATCTAAATTTGATTAAATACTAGAAAGCCTTTAGACCATATTCAGCAAAATACTGGACGCATCGTCTAACAATGTAACAGAGTGATAATGGAAGCTTTAAAGATGAATTTACTACAAAAGGAATGAGCTGTTCTGCAATTATTCCATTCAATTACATTTTTCATTGACTTGCAGTGCAGACCTCATTTGTCACCTTCAGAATCAAAGGACATATTATTGTATTTTTAAAAATCCCACACAATGGTGGATTTATCCCACACGTGACCTTAAAGATAGAATTATGGGTTTGATTTCACTGGGGTTATTTAAAATGCTGCAGCTCCAGGAATTCTGCGAAGATTCTCTGGATAATACAGGTCCTATCTATATCTAGCACAGAAAATGCTAATATAAGGAATGGTAAATGCCTGCTTAAAAGCATCTTAGTTTGACAGTGACCACATGGAGAAAATGAGGATCTAGTTATTGTTTCCACAGTTTGGTGAACTAGGAACACTAATGTGTGCAAGGACAAAATTTACAATTCTCACTTTGTTGACTGATGATGTAGAACAAATGCAGTACCTCAGCTGGTGATTCATTTTGAAGCATCCTCAAAACTTTAAGGAGTGTCCGGGGCTACTTGCTCAAGTTCAGGAAGCGAAAGATCTTACACCATTGTTAAAGAGCGGTTGTATTGCTTATTCATTGAAATGTGGACGTATAAAAAGTAATCTCAAAAGCCACTGATTCTGAGTGCAAAAACAGGTTGATGTGCCAGCAATGTACTGCTGGCTGTATGTGATTACAGTACAGTCGAAGCATATCACATTCAAGCAAGGTACAATATTTGTTTAGGAACGGGCGGCCTTGCTTTATTTTATCATTTCCAGAATCCTTGTTCTATGTTATCAATGTGAAGTTTGAGGCTTGTGCTGGAAATTGCATAATTTCCTGTGCTGGACTGTATTAGTTTTCACAGCAAGGCAAACAAGTTCCTTTTTCAGTGATAAAATTCTATGTTGTCCATTTCTTGTGCTGGGAAAGTTTTTAATTTTAAATAATGTGGAGGCTTTTAATTTTTCGTAACAAAAAATCTGCAAGAGTGGTAAGTTTAACTGGCATGTGTACCTATGTCAAAACATTTTCTACTACAGTCCAGTGCTGTATGGACTAAGGAAACAATGGGACAGGCCCTGTTGTACCATCATCAGTTTCATATTTTTTAACCTCTGCAAGTCTACATTTCTTTCTTTTTTATAAATTCCTCAGAAACAAGAACAGCCATGGAATGAGAACTTCTGTGTCAATGAACAGTTTGAGAAGGTAAGATGCCTTTTTAGTTCTTGTAAGTGTCATGGCTAGCTGGAAGATGTGCAGCAGAATGAGAAGATGCAATGGTATCTAAACCATGGCTGACATCTTTCATTGTTTAAACACAAAAGAGAAATTTGCAAGTGTTACAGAATGTTGTGTATGTGCCACATTCAATGGAACTTCAGACATAATTTTGATGGCTTCTCAAAAAAGTATAATGTGAATAAAAGTTGTCAAGTCATACTTCCATTTGAGCTGCCAACCAAAGGCTTACAGTATGTTTTCTAAAATTGCAACAGTACTTGCTATTTGAGTCACAACACAGTGGCAATAAGCTTATTCCGATGCTTCTTTCACTTACCTGAAAACTCAAAATGGTTTCTAGTTTTTGGAAATATTTTATAAGATTGAGAAGGAGAAGTTATAGTTTGCTCAGGAGTTGAGGCTTCTGTGTCCTCAGTATATCCAGTAATATGGTATTTTAGTCTTACCGACATAAACATGCAGCCTTGTTTAATTGAATTGGTTGGTGTGTCGTGTATGTTGGCGTATGAAATTAATAAGTGTGTACTAGGAATTACTCAATGCCTTTTTTCACGTAGGTCTGGATGTATAAAACACCGCATTGACTAACTGTCTATAAATTGTGGTGTTTTATAAATTCTGATTTTAGAAATAAAACCAGTCTGACTCCAAACCAATACACAGATTCTAAACAAAGCCTCAGACCTAACCTGCATTGTCTAACCTAAAATGTCACCTTTACTTTACACTGACAAAACCTTTAGATCTCTCAGGACCATGACTTGAAAGGAATTCAGGGTTTTACATATACATATTAAATATATACAAGTACATATTAAAAGCTTCTAACTGATGAAACGTTTAACAGCTTCTTAGGTTTGTTTGGTGTGATCTTTTACTTATAAATTCTGTGTCTGTTACTACCTCTGTCACTAACTAGCTCCTGTTGTTCCAATCATCAGGATGGTGCACAGAATAAATAACACATGAATGGTGTGGAACCAGGCATGCTTCTACTTTGCCCTTTGTATGTTTCTTTTACATTAAAGCATACATATTGGTGGAATAAGTACACTCCTTAGCCCCCTCATGCACAAATTGATTTTATTGTACATAGATTTGGTAAAACAGCTTGAAGGTCAATTGATGACACCTTCATGGTCATAGAAACATTTCTGGAATAGCTTCACTCTGAGTTGGCAACTCTATTCATTGTCAATATGTTTACTCCAACAGGTATTTTACCTGATACAGCAAAGCTAATGTTATCTTACATTGCATATGAAACTGGAAATGGATATCATGGTATTGAAACATCCAAAAGATACTACAACTAACCTTTATGCACAAATATTACATTTCTCTGATGTGTAAGTGTTCGGCCTGGTATTAATCAATTAACTTGAATAGAAGGGCATGTTTCCAGTAGAAACCCTAGGTTTATTGAATGTGCAAGTGGGAGTTTAAAACGGAGTTTAAGAGAGCTAAGAGGGGATATGTAAGGATACTGGTAGGCAAAATGAAGGAAAATGTTAAATTGTTTTGTAGGTACAGGAAGGGAAAATGGCTAATGAAGGAAAGAGAACGATACATTAAGGGCCACAGCAGTAATTTGCATGTGGAGCCAGAAGATGGGAATATCACCACCCGGTAGTTCTCCTCCAAACCATCCTGACTTGGGACTATATCATTATTCCCTCATTGTTGTTGCTCAATATCCTAGAATTCTCCTCTAGCTGTTGTGCATTTACTTGTGGCACATAGACTGCACTGGTTCAAGAAGGCAGCTCTCCGGCAGCTTCTCAGGGACAATAAATACTGGCCAGTCAGTGATGCCCAAATCCATAAGTAGAAAAATAAATATACGTAGAGTTCTAAATGATTATGTTGGCTCAGTGTTCACTAGAGAGAGGAATGGTATGGCTATAGAAATCAGGGAGAAGGTCTATGATGTAATTAGATAAACTAGCATAGGCAGTGAGGAGGTTCTGTGTTGTCTGGTAGGCTTGAAAGGACATAAAATCCAGGGGCCGATAAACAGTCTTGGTCTAACTAATTTGATTAAATTTTCAAAGAGGTGACCAGGTGCATAGTTGAGTGCAATGGTAGTCTGCTTGGACTTCAGCAAGACTTTTAGTAAGATCCAGCATGGGAGATTGATAATAAAGGTGAAAGTCTTTGGAAAACTTGGCAAATTGCATCCACAATTGGCTGAGTGACAGGAAGCAGCAGGTGGTAATTGAGGGGTGTTTTTTCCCATGGGAAGTCTGTGTCCAGTGAGATCCCATAGGGGTTATTGTTGGGAACCTTGCTCTTTGTGGTTTATACAATTGATTTAGACTTGAATGTAGGAGGGTTGATCACTAAGCCCCCAGACAATGCAAAAACCAATGGTGTGGTAAATAGTGATGAGTATAGCCTTAAATCACAGAAGGATATAGATGAGCTGGTCAGATGAGCTGATCACAGTCAACTAGAATTCGGCTCAGATAAATGGGAGATGATGCACTTGGGCAGAAAAACACAGCAAGGGAATAGATGATGAATGATTGGTCTCTGGAGAACACTGTGGATTACAGAAAATTTGACATGCAAGTAGGCTGGTCCCTTAAGGTGTCAGGACAGGTGAATAATGTGGCTAAGAAAGCAAATTGGTTACTTGTCTATATTAGTTAAGGCATAGATTGAGGCAGTTATGTTGGAACTGCATAAATCTTTGATTAGGCCACCGCTAAAGTATAGTGTCCATTTCTAAAATCCACATTACAGGAAGGATGCGATGGCATTGATAATGGTGCAACACAGATTTGCCAGAGTGTTGTCTGTGCTGGAGAGTTACAGTTATGAAGAGAAATTGGATAGACTAACAGTGTTTTCCTTAAATGTTGAGAAAAGACTTGATTGAGATGTGTGAAATTATAAGGGCAACAGATAGGATTGACAGGAAGGGACTTTTTCCCTTAAGGATCAATGAAAATTAAGATCAAGAGCAGAAGGTTCAGAGGAGATATCAGGAAAAGTTTTATCTTCCAGAGGATGGTGAGAATCTGGAACTTGCTGCTTGTAATGGTAGTAGAGGCAGAAACCCTCAAAATATTTAAGAAGTAGTTAGATGTGCACTTGTGATGCCGAGATTTACAAACCTATGGGCCAAGTGCTAGAAAATGGGATTAGACAAGTTAGGGGGTTGCTTTGACCAGTGTGGATGTGATGGAGCATTTTTCTGTGCTGTGCTGATCTCTAAGACTCCATGAAAATAAAGTAGTTAAAACTTAAAAGGAGATTGCTTATGAAGCAGTGTTAGCAGTGCAAAATTGTAAACTGTGACAATTCAAGAGCTGTTTCATCATTTATGTTTCCCTTGGGCACAAGATATAAAATCAATGATGGAACATGCTTGCAGAATTATCTTAGCTGACCATCTAGATACTCCTCTATTAAATCTGGGGTCTAAAGGCAGCTTGTGAATGAAATAGTTTGCTAAATAGTTTGCACATGATTTTTTAACAATAGTAAAGAAACAAAAGCCTTGAATTTATGTAGCACTTTTCAACCAGACATTACAAAGCACTTTAAATCAATGAGAATGTAATCCAGTTGTGATTTGGAAAATGTAATCAATTTAGGCACAGCAAATAATAATGTGATAATGATCAGATAGTGTATTTTGTGACATTGTTTACATGATTTACATTCACCAGGCCTAGAGATAATTTCCCTGGTCTCTTCCAAATTCTGCCAAGGCATTTTGCCTGTCGAGGGTCCTGACGGGACCTCAGTTTAGAATCTCAGTAGGTGGTATCTCCAATAGTGCAATTGTCCCTCAGTACTACACTGGATTGCCAGCCAAAGATTTTGTGACTGAGTACTGAAAAAATGATACAAAGTGATAATCTTGAGAGTCAGAAGTGAGAGAGCTACTACCCGAGAAATTGCAAATGGCGCATTCCCCAATTCTCTCCACATCAACTGTACACCCATTCTCTTAAGGTTCAAGACTGCTGAAATGACAATAGCAACTCTAGTGAACAGAACCTCCACTTATTTAAGCAAGTAACCATTAACAGCCCAGAACCTTGCCACAAAGATGTATGGAACTGTGAAATCTTGCAGCACAGGGAAATAGAACAGTTTTGAAAGAACAGTTTTGACCCTTGCCTCTCACCTTTAACTCTTTTACCAATTGCATTGAATTTGCAATCTTTGTTTATCAATCCTTCAGCAAGTGCTTCACCTCTAATCTCTGGTGAAGTTCCGGAAGACTGAAAGGTGGCTAATGAGGTTCCATTGTTTAAGAAAGGTAGCAAAGACAAGCCAGGGAGCTACAGGCCAGCGACCCTTACATCAGTCGTAGGCAAGTTATTAGAGAGGGACAGGATCAATCAACATTTGGATACTTAATCTCTGATTAGGGATAATCAGCACGGATTTGTGTGCAGGAAGTCATGTCTGACAAATCTTTTTGAGTTTTTTTGAGGTAACCAAGAGGATGGATGAGGGTAGGGTAGTGGATGTTGTCTATATGAACTTTAATTAGGCGTTGACATGGTCCCACACAGTAGGCTAGTTATGAGAGTTTGCATGGGATCTAGTGAAAGCTAGCTATTTGGATTCAATATTGGCTCGATGGTAGGAAGTAGAGGGCAATGTTTGAAGGTTGTTTCTCAGTCTGGAGGCCTGTGACTAGAGGTGTGCCATAGAGAGCAGTACTGGGACCTTTGTTATTCATTATTTATGTAAATGATCTGGATGTGAATGCCCAAGGCGTGATTAGTATGTTTGCGGATGATACAAAATTAGGACGTACGGTTGATGTGAAGGTGGTTATCAAAAATTGCAGAGGAATCTTGTTCAAATGGGGAAGTGAGCAGAGAATTGGCAAATTCAATTCAATACTGATTAGTGTGAGGTGTTGCATTTTGGCAAGTCAAACCAAGGTTGAACTTACACATTAAATGGAAAGGTCTTGAGGAATGTTGTGGAACAGATGGACCTAGGCATACAAATACATAGTTTTTTGAAAGTGGCATCATAGGTATACAGGGTAGTGAAAAAGGCATTTAGCATGCTGGCCTTTATCAGTCGAGGCATTGAGTATGGGAGTTAGGATGTAATGTTTCAGTTATATATGTCATTGGTGAGGCCGCACTTAGAGAATTGAGGACAGTTTTGTTCACTCTGTTATAGGGAAGATGTGGTTAAACTGGAAAATGTGCAAAGAATATTTAAGAGGATGTTGCCTGGTCTGAGTTAAAGGAGGTGGTTGGCCAGGATAGGACTTTATTCTTTGGAATTTAGGAGAATGAGGGGTAACCTTATTGAGGTGTATAAAATCATTGGCGGACATAGGTAAGGTGAATGGATATTATCTTTTTCCCAGGGATGGGAAATTGAAAACTGGAGGGCATAGATTTAAGGTGAGAGGGGATAGATTTAAGGTGAAAAGGGATAGATTTAAGAAGAACCTGAGGGCAAATTCACGCATTGGGTGGTGCATATGTGGAATGGGCTGCTGGAGAAAGTGGTTGAGGCAGGTCCAACAGCAACATTTAAAAAACCATTTGGATAGGTAAATGGATGGGAAGGGTTTAGAGGGATATGGACCAAATGGGAGCAATTGGAACTAGCTGAGTGGGCAGCATGGACCAGTGTGGGCTGAAGGACCTGTTTCCATGTTGCATTACTCTATGATTCTGAATAATTAGAGCTTGTTATAGAGTCATTCAATGGAGAGTGTTTCATGGAGGATGCAGCCTGTCTAATCTCTGCTCAAAAGAATACAGGTGATTAACCCCAGGGATCATCAATGTCTCAAATAGACACAAGTATTTTACTGGAGATAAAAAGAAATGAACAAGTACTGACAGATAGGAATGTCATAGAGCCACAGAATTGTTGCTGCACAGAAGGACTTCATCCAGCAAGTTGAGTCCATGCCAACTTCCTTCAAATCTAATTTAAGCTGTCCCCATAGTTGAACACTTGTGCCCTGTAGGTACAGATCCACTTCTGTTTTGAATCTATCTCCAAAACTCTCAGGCAGCATATTCCAAAATCAAACCTCTGCTGCAAAAGATAGTTTTTTTAAAAATTCTCATGTTGCCTTCCATTCAGCGTACAACCATATCCTCTAGTTCTCTAATGAAAGCAGAAATTCCGACAGAAACTCAGCAGATCTGACAGCATCTGTGCAGAGAAAGCAGAGATAACATTTCAGTCTAGTGAGCCTTATTCAAAACTGATATTACTTAGGATTTATATATACTGATGAAAGGAAGTAGGGAGAAAGAGTAAGCAGATAGGTGGAGATGGAGCCAGACTGTTAGGCATAGAAAAAGATTGATAATGGTGAGCCAGAGAAGGAGAAAATCTGATAATCGGGACCATAAGTTGGTGAAATGGTTGGCTGTGCTAAAAGTAGCCCATCACTAGAGGGACCTGGGGTGTGAGTATGGGTGAAGGACATGGAATGAGGTATTCAGGTTCTAAAATTGTTGAGATAACAAGGTGTAGAGCTGGATGAACACAGCAGGCCAAGTAGCATCAGCGGAGTGGGAAGGCTGACATTTCGGGCCGAGACTCTTCATAAATGGGGGTGGGGAAGGAGGTTCTGAAATAAATAGGGAGAGAGGGGAGACAGATTGAAGACGGATAGAGGAGAACACAGATGGAGAGGAGACAATCCGGTCAAAGGGGGGGGATGGACCCAGTAAAGGTGAGTGTGGGCGGGGAGGTAGGGAGGAGATCCCGAAACGTCAGCCTTCTTGCTCCTCTGATGATGCTTGGCCTGCTGTGTTCATCCAGCTCTACACCTTGTTACCTCAGATTCTGCAGCAGCTACAGTTCTTACTATCTTTGAAATAATTTTAACCCCACTGTGAAGCCTTTTCTAAGGATGTCTACCCTGAAGACGTTACCCACCTCCCTCCAGAAAAACCTCAGGGGATCTCTCTCCCACTGCAAATCTCTTGTAATCTTTTCGGCCTTGAAACTGCTCGACCACGTCCTGAAGCAAACCAGGTACGACAGTCACATCACCTTTCTTAATAGGTGCCTACAGAACATATCATCCCCAATGGACTACAGTCCACATTCAGGCCTTCTCAATTTTTCACCAACCGCGACAATGTCTACATTCAGAACATTGAGACCCTTCAGAGGAGTTTCTCCCTGCGACTCCTGAACACACACTCACAGCAATGCGCCGCCATCTCCTGGCACTACAATCAAGCCTACCCCAGCTCAGAACCTCCCTCTCCCAGGCCTGCAAAGGACTCTCCTGTTTTTTATTCTTCGTAGGATCCACAACCTGAACTCACAATTCTACTCAGCTTTATTGGACACAAAAAACAGTAAGTACAGAAAACTTACTGGTACCTACCACCCAAAACGGGCTTCCTCCACTTCCCATAAGCCCTACCCAGGACCTTGCCCACAATGTGCCCACTGCCATTGGCCATGTGGTCACTGTTGGAACAACCACAGATGGCATCACATCCTCTGCTGCCAGGTACACCACTTCCGGGACAGCGAATTCCACTGCCTCCATTTCTGGGGCCAACACCATAGACACTGAGGACTCACCTACCATCACCACTGCTGCTGCTGCCTCCGCCGCTCTGCCCACCACTGAGGCAGCTCCGCCCACCGCCGACACCGATGCAACTCTGCCCAATGCCGATGCAACTCCACCCACCACGGCCGACGCAACTCCACCCTCAGCTGATGCCAATGTTCCTCCTACCACCGCCTCCACAACCAGCAGCTCCAGAGGATACAGAAGCACCCAGCCCTGCCAAGTCTTCACCATCCCCCCAGACCTCCCCCTGACTGAGGACGAAAGGTCAGTCCTCAGTAAAAGGCTTACCTTTGTTCCTCTCTGCCCACACATCAATGAATACTGGTCACGTTTGGACATCGAGCAGTTTTTCCGCCACCTCTGCCTCCATGCTTACTTCTTCAATCATGAGCTTAACCCTCACTCTACTGACCCCTTCTCCCGCCTCCAAAGCACCCCCTCCTCCAAGCCAGCATCCCAAGGCCTCCTAGCCTCCCTTGACCTCTTCATCTCTAACTGCCGTCAATTGCCTCGACCTCTCCACCCCGCTCACCCACTCCAACCTCTCCCCCACAGAACGTGCAGCCCTCCACTCTCTCTGTTCCAATCCCAACCTCACCATAAAACCGTGATCAGAGATAATGGGAACTGCAGATGCTGGAGAATCCGAGATAACAAAGTGTGGAGCTGGATGAACACAGCAGCGCAAGCAGCATCTTAAGATGCTTGGCCTGCTGTGTTCATCCAGCTCCACACTTTGTTATCTCACCATAAAAGCCACAGACAAGGGAGGCACAGTTGTAGTATGGCGCACTGACCTCTACATCGCCGAGGCCAGGCGCCAACTCTCTGACACTTCCTTCTACTGTCCCCTTGTTCATGACCCCACCTCTGAACACAAAATAATTATCTCCCAAACCATCCACAACCTCATCACTTCAGGTGACCTCCCTTCGACAGCCTCCAACCTCATCGTTCCCCAACACCACCCCACCCGCTTCCATCTCCTTCCCAAAATCCACAAACCTGACTGCCCTTGTCTCCACCTGCTCCTGCCCCACAAAAATTATCTTCACCTATTTGGACTCCATTTTTCCCCCATGGTCCAGGAACTCTCCACCTATGTCGGTGACACCACCCACACCTTTCACCTCCTCCAGAACATTCAATTCCCCGGCCCTCCACACCTCATCTTTACCACGGACGTCCAGTCCCTATCCACCTGCATTCCCCATGCAGATGGCCTAAAGGCCCTCCGCTTCCTCCTGTCCCGCAGGCCCGACCAGTCCCCTTCCACTGACACCCTCATCCGCTTAGCTGAACTCGTCCTTACTCTCACAACTTCTCTTTCAATTCCTCCCACTTTCTGCAGACAAAGGGCGTGGCCATGGGTACCTGCATGGGCCCAAGCTATGCCTGCCTCTTTGTAGGTTATATGGAACAACCCCTCTTCCATACTCACACTGACCCTAAAACCCACCTCTTCCTCCGTGACATTGATGACTGTATCGGCACCTCATTGTGCTCCCATGAGGAGTTAGAACAGTTCATCCACTTCACTGACACCTTCTAGCCCAACCTTAAGTTCACCTGGACCATCTCTAATACCTCTCTCTCCTTCCTGGACCTCTCTGTCTCCGTCTCCAACAACCATCTGGAAACCGATATCCATTTCAAGCCCGCCGGCTCTCACAACCACCTAGAATACACCTCCTCCCACAAACCTTCCTGTAAAAATGCCATCCTCTATTCCCAATTCCTTCACCTCTGCCGCAACTGCTCCCAGGATGAGGCATTCCACTACCGTACATCTCAGATGCCCTTGTTTTTCAAGAACCGCAACTTCCCCACCTCAGTGGTCAAGAATGCCCTCGACCGTGTCTACCGCGTATCCCGCAACCCATCCTGCACACCCCCTCCCCGCAATAACAACCAAAACAGAATCCCCCTCATCCTCACGTACCACCCCACCAACCTTCGGATCCAACGCATCATCCTTCGACACTTCGGCAATTGCAGTCCGAGCCCTCCACCAAAGACATTTTTCCCTTCCCACCCTTATCTGCCTTCCGGAGGGACCACTCTCTCTGTGATTTCCTTATCCGCTCCACACTCCCTTCCAGCCCCACCACACCCGGCACATTTTTCCTGCAACTGCAGTAAGTGCTACTCCTGCACCTACACCACCCCCCCTCACCCCCATCTCAGGCCCCAAGAAGACTTTCCATATCAAGAAGATGTTCACCTGCACATCTGCTAGTGTGGTATATTGTATCCGCTGTTCCTGCATTGGGGAAACCAAGAGGAGGCTTGGGGATCGCTTTGCAGAACATCTACTCTCGGTTCACTCTAAACAACTGCACCTCCCAGTCCCAAAACATTTCAACTCCTCCTCCCATTCTGCAAATGGCCTGTCCATCCTGGGCCTCCTGCAGTGCCACAACGATGCTACCCGAAGGTTGCAGGAATAGCAACTCATATTCCGCTTGGGAACCCTGCAGCCCAATGGTATCAATGTAGATGTCACAAGCTTCAAAGTATCCCCTCTGCCCTACTGCATTGCAAAACCAGCCCAGCTCGTCCCTGCCTCCCTAACCTGTCCTTCCTCCCACCTATCCGCTCCTCCTGCCTCAAGCCCCACCCCCATCTCCGACCTACTAACCTCATCCTGCCCCCTTTAACTGTCCGACCCCCTGGGCTGACCTATCTCCTCCCTAACTCTCCACCTACATTCACCTTTACTGGCTCCATCCCCACCTCTTCAGCTGGTCTGTCTCCTCTCCACCTATCTTCTCTATCCATCTTGTGGCTGCCTTCCCCTCTCTCCCTATTTATTTCAGAACATCCATCCCCTCCCCCATTTCTGAAGAAGGGTCTCAGCCTGAAACCTCAGCCTTCATGATCCTCTGATGCTGCTTGGCCTGCTGTGTTCATCCAGCTCTACACCTTGTTATGTCACATTCTCCAGCATCTGCAGTTCCTACTATCTCTAAAATTGTTGAACTTGGTGTTCAGTCCTGATGGCTGCAGGGTCCCCAAATGGAAAATCTGATGCAGTTCTTCCAGCTTACATTGAGCCTTGCTGGAGCACTGCAGCATGCCCAAAACAGAAATGTTGCCCAGGTTGCAATGTAGTGTATTGAAGTGGCAAGCAACTGGAAACTTGGTGTTTTGTGGCGAAATAGAAACTAACTTATGTTTGAAAGGAGCCAATTTAACTACTTTTTTTGAGTTAACAAAATAGACTTTATTAATTACTGAAGCAGGATATTTAATAACACACACTTATTCATGCATACAATACACAATAGACAATAGGTGATGAGTAGGCCTTTTGGCCCCTTGAGCCAGCACCACCATTCATTATGATCATGGCTGATCATCCACAATCAGTATCCTGTTCCTGCCTTATCCCCACAACCCTTGATTCCACCATCTTTAAGAGCTCTACCCATCTCTTTCTTGAAAGTATCCAGAGAGTTGGCCTCCACTGCCTCTGGAGCAGAGCATTCCATATATCCCCCACTCTCGGGGACAAGAAGTTTTTTCCTCAACTCTGTTCTAAATGGCCTACCCCTTATTTTTAAGCTGTGTTCTCTGGTTCTGGACTCACCCATCAGCAGAAACATGCTTCCTTCCTCCAGAGTATCCAATCTCTTAATAATCTTACACCTCTCAATCAGATCCCTCTCATCCTTCTAAACTCAAGAGTATACAAGCCCAGTCGCTCCAATCTTTCAACATATGATAGCCTTGCCGTTCTGGGAATTAACGTCGTGAATTCCCTGTTTTCTCTCTCCCTCCTTTCTTGAAACATTAGCCACCCTCCAATCTACAGGAACTGATCCTGAATCTATAGAATATTGAAAAATGTTTACCAATGCGCCCACGATTTCTAGAGCCACCTCCTTAAGTAGCCTGAGATGCAGACTATCAGGTCCTGGGGACTTATCAGCCTTCAGACCTAACAGTCTATCCAACACCATTTCCTGTCTAATATAAATACCCTTCAGTTCGTCCATTACCCTAGGTCCTTCAGCCACTATTACATCTGGGAGATTGCTTGTGTCTTCCCTAGTGAAGACAGATCCAAAGTACCTATTTAACTCTTCTGCCATTTCCTTGTTCCCCATAATAAATTCATCCGTTTCTGTCTTCAAGGGCCCAATTTTAGTCTTAACCATTTATTTTCTTTTCACCTACCTAAAAAAGCTCCCTTATATTTTTGGCAAGTTTGCCTTCGTACCTTATTTTTTCTCTGCTTATTGCCTTTTTAGTTATCTTCTGTTGCTCTTTAAAAGTTTCCCAGTCCTCCAGCTTCTTGCTCATCTTTGCTATGTTATACTTCTTCTCTTTTATCTTCATACAGTCCTTAACTTGCCTTGTCAGCCACGGCCACCCCTGCCTCCCCATAGGATCTTTCTTCCTCTTTGGTATGGACTGATCCTGCACCTTCTGCATTATATCCAGAAATACCTGCCATTGTTGTTCCACTGCCATCCCTGCGAGGGTATTGTACCACTGAACTTTGGCCAGCTCCTCCCTCATAGCTCCATAGTTCCCTTTATTCAACTGCAATACTGACACATCCGATTCTCCCTCTCAAATTGTTGGAATTTATACACATGTTGGAATAAGAGGTAAAACCAAAGGATAAAAGTTTGGTAAAAACAAACATACAGCTCAGTCTGTGAATTGTTCACATAGTGTTTAGTTGAACATTTTGGCTGTTGTAGTGGAGATTACCAATAGCACTGAAGCTGGTAATTGAACTGTTGGCTTGCAGATCGGCTGAGATTCTGATTCCTTTTGATTGTGACTCTGTTTCTTTCAGCACATTCTGTCTTCAATTTGGTTTTTTTGCTGATTATGAACCTGACAATGGTCATAATCTCTTTTCTGATTAATTTTAATCTTGCTGACTTCGTGTTTTCAATAGGTTGGATTAGTTATTATCTCAGTACAACTTTTCTGAAATTGAGCGAACTGCAGGAGCTTCAAGTACAAGTTATATCCAGTCCAAACACTGCTTCACTGGCCCTATATGAAATAACTCTACAGAAGCTGGTATCCCTTCAACAAGTCACCCCTTATTTATGTTCTTGACACTGATCCAGCTTCCTTGGAGCCAGCTATGAGAATGAACGGGATGTCTGTCACTTCTGTTATTATCTATCAGTCAGGCTCCCTGATTTGGACTAAATTAACAGTCTCTATCAGCGAGCTCCTATTCTGTGAGGATCATCTGGCTGATCTTGTTACAATCACTACACCCTCCCTTTCTGAATCTGAGGAATTAGGTTTGTTTTTTCTTTGTTGTAGCTCCACCTGGGGCGCTTTAGCACTGGGTCAGCTTCCTCCAAATCTGCCTCTGATATGGGCGGCTTGTAGCACGTACTAGCTTCCCTCTAGTGCCTGGAGTGTCTCAGAAGAAGTTCATTGTCCTCTTCATGCAGCAAAGACTGTTTGTTTGCTTTTTTTTGTTGATTCTGCAATCTCTGAAACTGCTGCACCAGCATCGCCTGCCATTAGAAGCGCGGGACCATTTAACCAGACATTTATTTTGATTGGTTCTGATTTGGATGTTGCTAAGTAATTTAGTTGTTCTAAACTAGATGTAGGTAGACTTTTCAGGGTGCACATTCTCCTGGATAGCGGCCTATGAGTTCACCTGCTCCATTTAGATGTAAAAGGGTTCTTTTGCTGTCTCAACTCCACGTGGAACATAGATCATAGAACATAACAGCACTGTACAGGCCCTTCAGCCCATGATGTTGTGCCGACCTATTATCCTACTAAAATCAATCTACCCTGCATACCCTTCATTTTACTATCCTCCATGTGCCAATCCAAGAATCGCTTAAAAGTCTCTAAAGTATCTGACTCCACTACCATTGCTGGCAGCACATTCCACACGCCCAACACTCTGTGTGAAGAACCTAGCTTTGACATCTCCCCTATACCTTCCTCCAATCACCTTAAATTTATGCCCCTCATAATAGTCATTTCCACCCTGGGAAAAAGTCTCTGGCTATCCAATCTATCTATGCCTTTCATCATTTTGTATACCTCTATCAAGTCACCTCTCATCCTTCTTCGCTCCAATGAAAAAAACCCTAACTCCCTCAACCTTTCCTTGTAAGACCTGCCCTCCAGTCCAGGCAGCATCCTTGTAAATCTCCTCTCTGCGCCCTCTCTCTAAAGCTTCCACACCCTTCCTATAATGAGGTGACCAGAACTGAACACAATATTCCAAGAGTGATCTAACCAGAATTTTCTAGACCTGCAGCATAACCTCACTGCTCTTAAACTCAGTTCCTCTCCAAATGAAAGCCAACATACCATACACCTTCTTTACAACCCTATCAATTTGGGTAACAACTTTGAAGGATCTGTGGACGTGGACTCCAAGATTCCTCTTTTCCTCCACGCTGCCGAGAATCCTGCTATTAACCCTTTATTCTGCATTCAAATTTGACCTTCTAAAATGAATTGCTTGACACTTCTCTAGGCTGAATTCCATCTGCCACTTCTATGCTCAGCTCTGCATCCTGTCAACTGCTCTCCACGCTGTCCAAAACTCCAGCAACATTCGGGTCATTGGCAAACTTACAAACCCGGCCTTCCACTTCCTCATCCAAGTCATTCATAAGGATCACAAAGAGCAGAGGTCCCAGAACAGATCCCTGAGGAACACTGCTGGTCACCGAGCTCTAGGTTAAATACTTTCCATCTACTACCACCCTCTGTCTTCTATTGGACAGTCAGTTTTGTATCCAGTCAGCCAAATTTCCCTGAACCCCATGCCCCCTTACTTTCTGAATGATCCTACCATGTGGAACCTTATCAAATACCTTGCTAAAATCCATATGTACCACATCCACTGCTCTGTCTTCATCAATATGTTTTGACACATTCTCAAAGAATTCAATAAGGCTTGTGAGGCATGCCCTGCCCCTCGCAAAGCCATGCTGACTATTTCTAATCAAACTGTGCTTTTCCAAACAATCATAAATACTATTTCTCAGAATCCTCTCCAATAATTTGCCCACCAGCTAAGTAAGACTGACCAGTCTACTATTTCCAGGATTATCCTTATTCCCTTTCTTGAACAAGAGAATGATATTCACCACCCTCCAATCATCTGGCACTACTCTGAGGACGCAAAGATCATTGCCAAAGGGGCAGTAATGTCATCCCTCTCTTCCCATGGTAAATTTGGGTATATCCCATCTGGCCCAGGGGACTTATCCATCCTCATGTTTTTCAAGATTACTAGTACACCCTCCTTCCTAACATCAACCTGTTCAAGCAATTCTGCCTGTTTCATGCTGTCCTCATAAACATCAAGGTCCCTCTCATGGTGAATATTGAAAAAAAGTATTCATTAAGGACCTCCCTTACCTCCTCTGACTCTGCACACAAGTTCCCTCCACTATCCCTGATTGGCCCTACCCTCACTCTGGCCATCCTCTTGTTCCTCACATAAGTATAGAAAGCCTTGGGGTTTTCCTTGATCCTACTTGCCAAGGTGTTCTCATATTCCCTTCTAGCTCTCCTAAGTCCATTCTTCAGTTCCTTCCTGGCCACCTTATAGCCCTCTAGAGCCCTGTCTGATCCTTGCTTCCTCAACCTTAAGTAAGCTTCCTTCTTCCTCCTGACTAAGCGTTCCACACGTCTTGTCATCCAATATTCCTTCACTATACCATCCTTTGCTTGCCTCAGTGGAACAAACCAATCCAGTACCTGTAGCAATTGCTCCCTAAATAGCCTTCACATTTCTGTCATGCATACTGGCAACAAACACAGTGGCTTGCCGGCCTGGATCCTGAAGAAAATGTTAACTGTTTGGCCAAGGCTTGGTGTGGTTTTGGGGTTTTGTGTGGGCTGACCTAAACTCCCTCTGTTCAGGATTTAATCTGAGTGAGGCAATGCATTGCTTCCCATTTTGGATTTTTGCAGGTGCATTTGATATGGTTGTGTCATTAATCTCACATATCATATGATCTCTCAGCATCTCATTCAGGGTTAAACCAAAGTTCACATGCCTCTGCCAGTCATCTTAACCTAGTCAAAAATCCCAATATAGATTCTCCCGGTTTTCGAATTGCCAAATAAAACCGACAGTCTCTCCAAATTAGAGGAGATTTGAGATAGTCATATTCCTGAACTAAATCTGTTAGATTTTAGTATCTGGTGCTTCAGGGAACATTAGGTTTCTAATAACTGAAAAAGCCATGTGTCCACATGATGTCAGAAGAATTACTCATTGCTTTTATCTGCTCCAATGTCATTTGCCTACAAAAAAAAAGCATGCTTTGCACATGCTGGGCACAGTCTCTGGCAGAACTGATGAATCAAGCTTCCCAAATAATGGCATGATGCCATAAATGCTTAATCTAACACAAAAATGATGGTAGCAAGTGAATTTCTTTAGGACTGTGCTCATCACCACTGAAATAATTCCAAAGAGGCCAGTACCCCTTCATCAAGTCACCTTTTATTTACGCATGTACAGTACTTGACACTGATCCAGCTTCCTCAGAGCCAGCTCTGAGTGAACAGGATGTCTGACACTCTTGTTCTTTTCTTTGCTGTGTTCTTTTCATTTTCCCCACAACACCTGTGTTGCATGGGTATATGTGCAGCGACTTGGTAAAGACATCATTGCATTATTACACAAAAAATTTATTCAAGATTTCCACCATCAGGAAAATGCCCATGTGGCCAGTGAGCCAGTAACAAGCGAAGCTTGATATGGGCAATGCTTATGTGAAAAACAATAGAGAAGGAAGAGGATAGGGATCAACTCAAAACAGAATTAGAGGAGGAAAGACATTCCTGATCTGATCTATCAGTCAGGTTTCCCTGATTGGACAGCCCCAATCCATCCACCTGGCTGACCTCATTAAAATCACTACACCGTACATTAGTTTAAGTAGCATTATATTAGAAGCTGCAAAATAGGCCGAATAGACCAACTCAGGTCAAATTTGATTGTAGGTTGAGCATGTTGATATTTCAAACATCAGACGGTCTTCCCCTTGAGTTGGAAAGGTATTGCAATAATTTTCCAGCAAGCCAGAATTATGAAGATATTTTCCCTCCACATTGATTGCCCAGGCCCTCTGTGAACTTTAAACATCCTAAAACGTTTTCAACGTTTTCAGGCATTTTCAGGCACCATGAAACTGTGCTTTGGCAGTGCCTCTTTAAGCTGGTGAGATTGGTGTTGGTCCTATACTACATGCCTTTCCTCTGACGTTTCTGACTCTAACTTGGAGTTTTGACTTTTTTGGTAGGTTCCAAACACTTGGGAAATTTCAGCATCCCGAGCAATTCGCACAAAGGTAACTTGAAATGACTTCCGCGTGGCTCTGACATACAATTCCCTTCTGTGCTGCTGCAAAGGTTATCTTCCCATCAGAAGATCTGACCCATTTAAAATACTTTTCAATACGAAGAGTTACTTTAATATTACATTTTAAAAGTTTTATGATTTTGCTAGTTGAAAGAAGATTACAGATTCAACAATATGTAATTTAGTTTGAATGCAAAATCATTTTCATATCATTGCAATTTGTTGTCCTCCAGCTGTGTACATTTACATTTGATTGTTCTTTGGAATTTCTATTACGCAGAAAACCTATTGATATTGTGATCACTATTTCCCATTTTTTTTCCACCGAAACATGTTCCACTTGTCCCACTCTATTCTCTAGAATGATTCTGACCACAGTTTTCTACCACGGTGCTGTAGATATACTGATCAGATATGTACTTCTCTCAGAAGTTCTTCATCCTTTCTACTCTTTACAGTGTGACTATCACAATAATATTTGGATAATTGGAGTCCATCATTATTACCACTCTATTATCTTTTAGCAATGTGGCTGTGAATGTGTACCTCTACCTCCTACCCACTATATTTATAATATTATTTTATGTTTATCTATATAATTGTGTTACATTGGTTTTAATAATTAAATATGATATCATATGTACCTAAATGCACCACTGCAGACTGGTGGGGCTAAAAAGCCTACTCCTGTTGCTAAGTCATTGTTCTCTGTTGCAGGGTGTTACTAACATAATTATCAAATGTTTGTCAGCAGCATAACAGAACAAATTATTTACTTAATCTTTGGCAGAACCATTTATTCTGATAATGCATTATCATTGTGCTATTTATATTCTCAGTGAATGCAGGTTACCCACTGAGACTTGCCTTGCAGTTTTGAAATTATCTTCCCATATGAAAAAGTTGCTGTAATTATTGAAAAGATTGATTCTTAAGGAAGAAAATTTAATAAAACATCATTCAAGCCAGGAAGTACCACAAGAAGGGGTCTGTTCAACACTGGTGTTCATGATACATTTGATTTTTCTTCAATTCCTGTTTCAGGTAATCTAATCTGCATATCCTTCTCTTCCTTTTCCCCTCAGGTATTTATCTAGATTTCCCTTTGAGGTATCGTTGCTGTTTGCATCAACCATGTCATAGCAGATTCTAATTTTGCATCTTTCTTTGAATAATGTAGTGCCATTATTTTTGGAGCAAGTAAACAAGTGACAAACCTTGTTCCGTGTTTGAATACCAAGTTACATAGTGAGATTATCAATGTGTCAGAACTCAGATGAAAAACAGAATTTGAATAATTTTACCAAGAATAAACTGTCCTGATTTGTGATCTTTACAAGAGTATTAAACTGGCCATTATATCACAAGGAAAGCAGCTCGAAGATTTGAAGGTGTGATGAGCATTATAACTGGCAATAACGTCTCTTAGTTACTTCACTGATAACTATGTGCCATAATGGAAGGCAGCTATTGAATATAATTGTGTCAATTATACCTAATATCCATTTTAATGCCACAGAAAACAACATTTTTCACTTTGGTTCAAAACTTCATGGTTTCTTTAGTACTTGCAATTAACAAAACTGCTCATATTTAGGTAGGATTTTATTGCATGGATTGGTATACATATTATTTTGGAGAAGTCTAGGTCTGGCTCAATGGAGGAGAGTATTAATAATCTTCTAGGGGTTATAATGTGTGAGATTCATATGCAAAAGGACTTAAGACAATAATAGTCAGGAAATGACCAGCTTGTCCATCAAGAGGCAGTGTTTGGCTCTGCTGCCTCACAGTGCCAGGGAGCCAGTTCAATTCTACCCTTGGACTACTGTCTGTGTAGAGTTTGCATATTGTCCCTGAGTGTTGCCTTGGTTTCCTCTTGGGTTCTCTGGTTTCCTCTCATAGCCTGAAGGCTAGGTGGATTGTCCATGGTGTCCAGAGATGTGCAGGCTAGGTGGGTTAGCCATGGGAACTGCAGGGTAACAGGGATAGGGTTGGGGGTTGGCTCAGTGTGAGATGTTGTTTGGAGGGTTGACTGGACTCAATGGGCTGAATGGCCGGCTCCCGCTCTGCAGGGAATCTATGATAAGCTGAATGCCTAGATTTACTCCAATACCTAGAATGGGAGAGTTTTCTTTGGAAGGAATGTCAGTCAGCCCAGGCTCATGTTGTTTGGAGTTAGAAAGAAACTATTTTAAGCTCGAGTAATTATTTTAAGATTTCAACACAAGAAAATCTAATTTCTAATCATAGCCAATGTATCACTTATGATAGCCACTTTTCACACTCCAATGGTGTTACCCTTTGGGCTGGATATTATATTGTGCATGGTACATAACATACCCTTTCACTCTATCCTCAGCTGAAACATTGTGGGTGAATCTATCCAGAATCCTTTTGCCCTGCAGCAATTTAATTCTGAGAAAAGCATTAACTGTTTTAAGATAAAACCTCCACCTCCATCTTGGGAGGCAATCATGGCAATAATTGATGCTACTAGTCGGGTTTAGAGCAGCACCACTGGAAATTGATGCTGGGTCTGGCTAAAAGTTATTAGAAAAATAATCTAGTGGGAAAATAATGACTTTTTTTCACTCAGAGTTTTAAGGTCTAGAATAGTGGTGAAAACTGGTTCCATTATTAAGGTTCAAAAGGAGTTGGACATGGATTTGTGAGGATAAGAAGCTCCAATGTTACAGATAAAAACGGAGATACGAGATTAAGCTTGACTGCCCTTTCAAAGAACTTGCACAAATATGATGTTCTGAATGGCCACATTCTGTGCTGTAAGCTTTATAGATTTATTATGAAGGCTGATGCTGCTGACATTCAATTTGAGACATTATGATTCACTTTTGAATTTAAGAAAAATTGATCAGAATATTTTCAGAACATAGGAACAGAAGTGGCCCATTCAGCTCCTTGAGTCTATTTCAGCATTCATTGCGAACAAGACTGATCTGTGGCCTAACACCATATTTCTGCCTCTGACCCATACCTCCCAATAGCTTCGCTTAACAAAAATTTATCAATCTTGGATTTAAAGTACTTACTGATTCAGGATCCACTGCTGTTTATGGAAGAGATCTCTAAGTATTAACCACCCTTTGTGAGTAGAAGTGCTTCCTAACATCTCTCCTAAACAGTCTGGCCCTAATTCTCAGACTATTTCCCCTACTTCTAGAATCCCAATGCGTGAAATAGTTTATCTTTATCAATCCTTTTCCTGTTAATATGTTGAAGACGTCAATCAGATCACCCCTTAACTTCTAAATTCCAGATAAAATGGGCCTAATTTTTACTATCTCTTCTCATTACTTAACCCCTGGAGTCCCAGTAGCATTCTTGTAACCCAATGTTGTTCTCCCTCCAAGGTCGATGTATTTTTTGATTTTTATCTTTCCTAAGGTTTGCTGCCAGGTCTCTAGCGTTACTCCAAATGGGGTCTAACCAAACTTTATATAATTGCAATATTGACGCCTGCATCCTTGTACAGGGGGTTCTGCTATAATGTGTGTTCCAGCAAGGCAAATAGGCTATAATGTGATTGACGATAAGGGAAATGGTATTTCTAAACTGTGTACTTGTGTTGGCTATCATGCGATTCCATCAAGCACACATCAACCTCGTGGGCTTTGTCAAAGGTATATTTCTTTTTTTCAATCCTCACAGATGGGCAGCACGGTGGCTCAGCAGTTAGCACTGCTGCCTCACAGCACTAGGGGCCTGGGCTCAATTCCACCCTCTGGCAACTGTCTGTGTTGAGTTTGCACATTCTCCCTGTGTTTGCGTAGGTTTCCTTCGGGCGCTTCAGTTTCCTCCCACGATCCAAAGATGTGCAGGCTAGGTGGATTAGCTGTGCTAAAATTGTCTGTAGTGCTCAGGGATGTGTAGATTCAGATGATAGGGTCTGAGTGGATGCTTTGAGGGTCAGTGTGGACTTGTCGGACCAAGGGCCCTGTTTCCACACTGTAGGGATTCTATGGTGTAAAGGTTCAAAGTAAGTCATGATAAGCTTAATGTGAAAAAGGTAATAAACCTCGAATATAATAGTGCAGAGAATAACCACCTAATTAGGAAAATATGTATAACTCTTAGTCTGAAAGAGTTTGTGCTGAATACCTTAAATGCAAAGAAAAGTATAGTTTAACATAGTGACTACAGTTAAAACATGCACCTATGTGTGCAGTATTTCTTGCCTACATTTTGTTAAATATTTAATATTTAAGATCTTCTGAATTTGCTCAAGAAGATCATTTATACCAAACATTGCCTGTGTTACAACCTGCTCATTTCCAGCACCATTTTGAATACAATGTTACTCAGGTTTGTAATGGGTTTTTAATCCTACCATTAATTTCAATGTCAATGGGCTGCATAGGAAGGAAAGATCAGGTTCCTCCACTTCAGTTAACTGAAAATTTATCCAGAAGTCTGTGCCAATGGAAAGTCAGATCAGATCAGCAATAGTCTAGGCTATGATGCACACTATGTTGCATGTGAATACATTTTATTTGATTATAAGTGACAAGGCTGTCACAAGTGACGAGCATGATGCCAATACTTATAGCAGAATGGTGAGGAAGAATTTTAAGTAATATGTTTTGATGGTCTGCCCCTAACTCCACTTTTCCCATAGGCCCTGTTATTTCAATAGCACAATTTTCTATAACTCAATGTTGCACTGGAATTGAATATAATGCCACCCAACTTCATGCCATTAGCAAATTTGGATGTATTACTTTCTATGCTATTATCTGAGTCGTTAATAAATAATGTGAATAATTGAGGTCATAACCCAGATCCTCATGGGACACCACTCTTCACATCCTGCCAATTTGAGTACCTACCCATTATTCCTGTTCTGTCATATGCCATTTGATCAATTTCCAGCCATGTCAGTAGTTTGCTTTCAGTTCAATGGACTACTGCACTAGTTAACAGTCTCTTACGTGGGACCTTATCAGATGTTTTCTGGAAGTCCATATTTAATAACTTTGAAAGACATCCCCTGTCCACTACCTGAGTCCCCTCTTCAAAAAATTCAATGTGGTTTGTCAGGCATGGATGACAACATGAATCCATGCTGGCTTTCACCAATCTACTGAAAATTTTTGAGGTGTTCAATTACCCCACTCCTGATTATGGATTCCAACAGTTTTCCCACAAAAGATGTCAAGGTAATTGGTCTATAATTCTCTAATTTTCCTCTTACACCCTTCTTAAAAAGCACAGTGAAATTTGCAATTTTGCAATCCAGAAGAATAACTCCTGTATCTAGGAAACCATGAAAGATTATATTAGGGCATTACAATGTGTTTCCCTATTTAAAATTACCACTCAATGAAAACGTTCAGGTCTCAGGGATTTGTTACTCTTTAACATAGAACATAGAACGTTACAGCACAGTACAGGCCCTTCGGCCCCTGATGTTGTGCCGACCTGCCATACCAATCTGAAGCCCATCTAACCTACACTATTCCATGTACGTCCATATGCTTGTCCAATGACGACTTACATGTACTTAAAGTTGGCGAATCTACTACCATTGCAGGCAAAGCCTTCCATACCCTTACTACTCTCTGAGTAAAGAAACTACCTCTGACATCAGTCCTGTATCTTTCACCCCTCAATTTAAAGCTATGCCCCCTCGTGCTCGCCATCACCATCCTAGGAAAAAGGCTCTCCCTATCCACCCTCTCTAACCCTCTGATTGTTCTATATGTCTCAATTAAGTCACCTCTCAACCTTCTTCTCTCTAATGAAAACAGCCTCAAGTCCCTCAGCCTTTCCTCATAAGACCTTCCCTCCATACCAGGCAACATCCTAGTAAATCTCCTCTGCACCCTTTCCAAAGCTTCTACATCCTTCTTATAATGCGGTGACCAGAACTGTACACAATACTCCAAGTGCGGCCGCACCAGAGTTTTGTACAGCTGCAGCATAACCTCTTGGTTCCAGAACTCGATCCCTCTATTAATAAAAGCTAAAACACTGTATGCCTTCTTAACAACCCTGTCAACCTGGGTGGCAACTTTCAAGGATCTGTGTACATGGACACCGAGATCTCTCTACTCACTCATTAATTCCATTAATTTTCTCATTACCAATGTTTGTCTTATGTTAATTTTATTCAGTCCTTATTCCAAATGCACTATTAATTTCGTTGGGAAATTATTAATTTCCTTCCTACTTCTGGCACTCTATCCTTCTTTTCCACTCGTAAAAAATAGTGATAAAGCGAGAAACTGGATGAGAAATTGAGGGGTCCAACCACACAAACCATGAAAGGCCAGTGGACAGGCACAAAAATAAATTTGTAAGTTTAATGCAATGTTGGTCATTATTTTAAAGCAGCTGAAATGCAGAGAGAACGTGATGTTATAGTGGCTGTCAGATCCAAAGATCTAGTTACAGCCCATTTAGTGGAGGACTGCATTACGTCATGGGCACTTCTCCTCATGAAGAGTATATTGGTACTGGAATAGGTACAGTGCAAATTCACCAGAATTATATCTGAGCTAAAAGGATTAAAATTGAGGACTGATTGCAGTATAGAAGATTATAGAGTATAGAAGATTAAGGAGTGATTTAATTGAGATGTTTAAGATGATTAAAGAATTTCATAGATCAGATAATCAATTTCCAATGATTGAGAAATCCAAACAAAGAGGTATAATCTTAGAATGAGATCTAGTATGTTGAGGAGCAAAACAAAGAAAGGGTATTCATACTTTGGACTGCACTTTTCTGGAGATCTGTTGAGGCAAAGCCAATAAACTGAATTAAAAATGAAAAACTGAAGTTGATACATTTTGGTTAGGCAAGAGTTGTAAAGGTCATAAAACTAAGCCAGATGGATTAAAATACAAAGGAGCCATATACTAATTTCATGATGAAACAAGCTTAAAGGGCTAAATGATCGGCCCAATGCCTATATTTCTTGTTTTTCAGGGTGTGCCGTTCCTCACAGACTTTTGCATTGTTATTGGCTTTGGTTTTTAGATTCTATGAATAGGTTATTGAGCTTAGTCTTCAGTATGAATAGATTATTTTTCCAGTGGTTGAGGCAACAAGGTTATCACATAAAGCAAGCTCACACAATAAGTAGAGTTTTCCCATGTCCCCTCCCCAGAGAGAATTTTCCCATTTTTAATTAATATTTCTTTGAGCAAGTTCATTGCAATCTCCTCCATCAAATTATTTTTCTCATTTGGTTTTCCACTCTTCACATCACAGATAATGCATCTGGGCTCTTGAATGCTTCTTCAGGTGAATCATATGGCTGTAGAAGCGTAAATGTGGGTTCTCCAGTTTTCATGCCGCTGTCATGTTTAACGCCCAGCTACACACCACTTTAAATACTGGAAGTGGGCTTCATTCTGAGGTGTTCAACCCCAGACATCAAAACAGGGCCCAGTGCAAAGGGAAGCTTGCTGAATAGCCTGCTTCACAAACAAGAACCTGAAAGTCTTGCTGGACTGGAGGGGTGTGGTGGAGAGGAATGCATTCCTTTTCCCAGCATTCCACTAGACACAGCCAGCCTGGGCTCGGATTAGGTCAGTGCTGTATCCTAGCAAGATGTCCAGCAGTGCAGCAGGGAGATCAATGATCATCTGCATTCTACAAGGGAAAATGTCACCATCTTCTCTCTGCTGCCTTTGGTTACAGAGCCACTAATCAAACTGTGCCACTGCACACGCCTTTCACCAAGGCTAATGGCCTGTATCTCTCATGATAGCATGCATCATGTCTCCTCAACACGTCTCATTCTCCTAAGCTACAAACCTTCCTTGCCCACTGTGCCTCCTACAACTTACTGAGAACACCTCATCACCTCTCTTGCTCTTGTATCACCACAAATGGTTCTACTATCCACTTACATCATACCTAATGACTCCCTTGGACTTATACTAACCTACCTGTAATCCCCAGACTACTTGACTTGAGGAATGGTCAGATCTGCAGATCAATTCCAATGGCAGCTGGGACCAAGCACACAGAGCCCCAGGATCTGGTATAAACAAGTACTTGACCAAGCATGGTTAAGCCTCTTGACTGGCTGTGGCAATATTCCTGACTCATTGTAGTCCTTTCTCTGCACTAAAGACTTCTCCCTTTTGACACTTTCACACGGCTATTTGCTTGAAGCACATTTTGTTTCTTTGCTGCATTGACTAGTGGCAGGTGCTATAGGTCTGTCATTGACAAAACATAGTGGCATGTAAATTTATACCCACCCCTTGTTTGACAGATGAATTGATAATACAGTCTCCCCACAGTCGCAAGCTGCCTGCCTGTCTCTCTGCATGAGAAAGCAATGCAAGCAACAAAACAAACTGCAACTGAGCATTAAAGACACTGTGTGTTAAGAGAACAAATGACCCATACAAAGGCAACTACTTTCCAGTCAGTATTGAAGTCCGTAAATGGGCACTAAGAAGGCAACATGAAGTAGATCAAAAATTGTAGCTTCCAAATAAGTGGTAAATTGAGTGAACACATAGAAAAAAAAACATAAGATGCATGCATGTATGTGCGCACAAAGCATTATGTGCAAATACATGAGATGCACAGGTGTCTCTGCATGCAATGCAATGGAATCATGCGAGTCATAAGTGACCTTAAATTCCAATGTAGAGTGTTGAAGGCCGGAAGTGGCACGTGAGTTGTTCCAAGGGCAGGCATGATGATGTGGTGGAGCTGGTAGTCTGCCGATGCTGAGTTACGTAGATGAAGGCTAAGGGAAGAAGGTGGCTGTGGACCATGCAGGGATATGCTTCAGAAGAAGCAGTCACTTGATGGCTGAGCCATACAATTGGTGAACTGCAGTTGCCAGATGCCTGTTCTGATTTACATGTCAGGAATTCACAATAGCTAATTTCTCAAGGGAGGAGAAGAATGAGATATAAATAGGGTGAGCTGGGGTTTAATGAGATGCAGCACACAGAAATAAAATAGCTGCCGCTCAGTTGTTAGATTCGACACTGCCGTTTGAGCCTTAAGGGGAGAATCACTGTAATATTACTTCAACTCAGGAATCTGATTTTTCTTTCATTCTCACCATATTTTCACATCTTTCTTCCCATTGATCGTGTCTGTTCACGGAAGGGAGGATTCCACTCCATGATATGTAACCTTTCATCTCCCAAAATCTCTGAACCAACCTTACTGTCCTGAATCTCCCCTCTTATTCTACCTGGCTGAAGAAAGTTTCCTCCCACCTCAGGTGCATTTATCTTTCAGGGCTTATTTTCTTACTCAGGGATTTAAGTCCTCATGCACCCTGTGACAATGGATATATTTTTGAGGCTGTCCTTTTAAAGGCCGTGTGGACAGGCTAGACAAGTCAAAAAACTTTCCCTCTGAGTCCCACTGATATCAACTTTCCGTCGTAATATCACATTTAATTAAATGCTGCCTTCAAGGACATTCTCGTCTCACCTCTGGAATGTAGCTCTTTTGTCTGCAATTAGAGAAAGGCTGTGATGATGAAAAGGGGTGAGTGGCTCTGGCAGAATACAAACTGAGTATTGATGATCAGGCTATTTTTGAGTAAAAGCCACTTGATAGCACTGCTGAAGACATCCTGTATTACCTTGCTAATTGAGTGTGTCAATTGGCTGGAATGGATTTCTTCTGTTATTAGTCAACAGGACGTTGTTGGGCAAACATTTGAATATTAATGTAACAGCTTTCTGGGGGACACGGCTTCAGCTGGGATGTTGTCAAATTTTGGTGTCCAAGTGCACTCAGTGATTTATTAAAACCACATGGAGTGAATCAAATGGGCTGAAAACTGGTACCTGTGATCCCATTGACTTCTGGAGGAGACCAAGGTGGATTAAGCACTTGGTGGTTCTGGCTGGATATGGCAGGACTACAGAACTTTGATCTGCACCATTGGTTGTTGGATTACTTAACCCTGTTTAAAGTATGATGCTTCTGCTCTTTGACATGCTTATGAGGCTATGATGCTGTTTCACCATGTTGTTGTCATCTCAATTTTAGGTATGTCTACTGCAGTTCCTAGCATGTTTTGTTACTTTACGCCTATCTTGATAGGAATGGTAGCGTAAGGAAAATGCTGGGCTGTGAGGTGACATACTGTGGCGAAATACAATTTTCTTGTTTGTTGATGGCCAAAAGTACCTCATGGATGCTGGGGCAATGACAAAAATCAGGTGCCTGACCTGATCTCCAGCCCTACTCCATCCCCTGCCCCCATCCTTGACCTGAACACAGCAGTCCTATGCACCTGCTTCCCCCCACCCCCAACCTCCCAATTCTCACCCCTGACCTGATCTGAGCACAGCAGCCCTGCCCTTACTCTGCACATGAACACAGGGACTCTCCAGAGTCCTAGACTCCAGTTATTGGGCCCTGATATACCCCTGATTACTCTCACTTCCTGCTCTTCAACCCATGTGTTGTTTGAATGTCTTTGCTCTCAGCAAAGCTGGCTTATTTTCTGCTATTCATTAATACCGATTCTGCGTCCTTCCTCCACCTACTTAGTGCTCCTTTTTTATTTGCTATGCGTACCCTTTCAATTTATTGCACTCACTTCTCCTCCTGCTTTGTCAACATCACAATGTTCAACATTTTCCAGGCCCTGTCAAATTTGAAAGTAGTACTGCATACAACTCCTCCTGATAGTGTGGTTAGATGGCTGAGAGCTGGATTGATTCATAAAATAACATGTGCTGCAACATATTTGTTATTTAATCTTCGCCAAGCTGATTTAAAACATATCAAATTGCATGTTAATAAAATGTGAGGCTGGATGAACACAGCAGGCCAAGCAGCATCTCAGGAGCACAAAAGCTGATGTTTCGGGCCTAGACCCTTCATCAGAGAGGGGGATGGTGTGAAGGTTCTGGAATAAATAGGGAGAGAGGGGGAGGTGGACCGAAGATGGAGAGAAAAGAAGATAGGTGGAGAGGAGAGTATAGGTGGGGAGGTAGGGAGGGGATAGGTCAGTCCAGGGAAGACGGACAGGTCAAGGAGGTGGGATGAGGTTAGTGGGTAGGAGATGGAGGTGCGGCTTGGGGTGGGAGGAAGGGATGGGTGAGAGGAAGAACAGGTTAGGGAGGCAGAGACAGGCTGGACTGGTTTTGGGATGCAGTGGATGGAGGGGAAGAGCTGGGCTGGTTGTGTGGTGCAGTGGGGGGAGGGGACGAACTGGGCTGGTTTTGGGATGTGGTGGGGGAAGGGGAGATTTTGAAGCTGGTGAAGTCCACATTGATACCATTGGGCTGCAGCGTTCCCAAGCGGAATATGATTTGCTGTTCCTGCAACCTTTGGGTGGCATCATTGTGGCACTGCAGGAGGCCCATGATGGACATGTCATCTAAAGAATGGGAGGGGGAGTGGAAATGGTTTGCGACTGGGAGGTGCAGTTGTTTATTGCGAACTGAGCGGAGGTGTTCTGCAAAGCGGTCCCCAAGCCTCCGCTTGGTTTCCCCAATGTAGAGGAAGCCACACCGCGTACAGTGGATGCAGTATACCACATTGGCAGATGTGCAGGTGAACCTCTGCTTAATGTGGAAAGTCATCTTGGGGCCTGGGATAGGGGTGAGGGAGGAGGTGTGGGGGCAAGTGTAGCATTTCCTGCGGTTGCAGGGGAAGGTGCCGGGTGTGGTGGGGTTGGAGGGCAGTGTGGAGCAAATAAGGGAGACACGGAGATAGTGGTCTCTCCGGAAAGCAGACAAGTGTGGGGATGGAAAAATGTCTTGTGTGGTGGGGTCGGATTGTCGATGGCGGAAGTGTTGGAGGATGATGCGTTGTATCCGGAGGTTGGTGGGGTGGTGTGTGAGAGCGAAGGGGATCCTCTTTGGGCGGTTGTGGTGGGGGCGGGGTGTGAGGGATGTGTTGCGGGAAATGCGGGAGATGCAGTCAAGGAATTTCTCGACCACTGTGGGGGGAAAGTTGCGGTCCTTGAAGAACTTGGACATCTGGGATGTACGGGAGTGGAATACCTCATCGTGGGAGCAGATGCAGCGGAGGCGGAGGAATTGGGAATAGGGGATGGAATTTTTGCAGGAGGGTGGGTGGGAGGAGGTGTATTCTAGGTAGCTGTGGGAGTCGGTGGGCTTGAAATGGACATCAGTTGCATGTTGGATTTTTTTTTTGTTTTTTATGGCAATTTACCTATAATTAGAATATTGTGATTTTATTTTGGCTGTTTTGAATCTTGTTCTTCCCTTCTGAGAGTAGTGCACCAAAAGTATAGCTGAAGAAAATGATTGGCAGGTAGTTTAGAATGTATATGTTAGTGTCTGTGTGCATTCAATCAGCCTGTTGGTTAATAGTAAACCATGTAGCACCGCTAGAAAATGCCTAAAACTTTAAAATTCAACTAAGCATGCTTTCAGCATAACAAATTTCCATTTTTGAAGGGAGGTTAATGAGATTGTGCTTAAGAAGTAAGTAACAAGTACTAAGGATGGGAGTACACTTACGATGTCACAAGAGGAAGGATTGTCAGATTATTTCTGATATAACAAGGTGTACAGCTGGCTGAACACAGCAGGCCAAGCTGTATCAGAGGAGCAGGAAAGCTAATGTTTCGGGCCTAGATCTTTCTTCAGAAAAATGCTCATCTGCTGCTGCTGGGCGTGCTGTGTTCATCCAAGTCTGCACTTTGTTATCTCAGATTCTCCAATATCTGCAGTTCCTACTATCTCTAAGATTATTTCTGTTGGGTGAGTAATAATAACACATTTATTTATTTCACATTCTTTATGGAAGTATTTGAGATGTTCACTGTATTGCTCTCCTGAAACATGTTGCAGAAAGCTACCTGATTCTAACTCAGGTTGCCTGGTGGGAATGGTATGGATGAGGAGTTAAAGTGACAGCAGAGTGGTGGCTGCTCTGATGCCATGGTGTTTCTGACATTTCACTATTTTAGCTAGGATTATAACAGAGTTGGAGGTCACTGGTCATTAACAGTTGACAAAATTATGGACACCATGATTTGATGCTGTGATGCAACTTCAGTTTAACATCATGGGAAAACCTAGAACCCACTGTTCAGCTGGTCCATAACTTAGCATCTCTCTCACCATCACTATCTTCTAGTCCACAAAACAACTATTCAATAGCCATATGGACTGGCTGGTTGACAGGCAACAGTAAGGACCTCAAAGGAGTAGCAGCAGTGGAGCGGATGGATCCTGGGAAGATACATTAAGTTCATGTACTAGGGAAACACTGTCACTGTCCCGAAGTGATACCTCATCAATGTTAATAAACAGTTAGCGGAAAGATCGTTTGACTGCTTTGAGACTCTAAGTCTCTTTGAACACTTGTGCCCCAGACATGACGACAGAAATTTAAACTTGTATGACATCAAGCAGAGATTGCCTGAATTTAGTTTGAGCTTCTTCTGCAGCACTGACACATTGAGTGTCTTTTGCTTTTACTGCAACAGAAGGCATTAATCATCTGGCAAGCTTTTCCAGCAACCTCTGTTTTTGTTTCTGATTTACAGCATCCACAGTTATTTTGGTTTTTATTAATCATCAGGTGCTGCGTTACTTCTGGTCCAAAGGTGTTATTGTGGAATTGGTCACCATTCCTACCTTGGAAGGAGTGGAATCCAATTTTTGTGTAAATCCAGGTGCCATGTAAGAGCTGAGCTCCTATCGCTGTTCAAAAGTGACTACATGCTTTCTGGCTAAGATAACAAAGCGTGGAGCTGGATGAACACAGCAGGCCAAGCAGCGTCTTGGGAGCACAAAAGCTGATGTTTCGGGCCTAGACCCTTCCTGATGAAGGGTCTAGGCCCGAAACATCAGCGTTTGTGCTCCTAAGATGCTGCTTGGCCTGCGATGTTCATCCAGCTCCATGCTTTGTTATCTCGGATTTTCCAGCATCTGCAGTTCCTATTATTTCTGATACTTGCTTTCTGGCAGTCATTTTTGAGTGCATTCCTGTTAAACTGTTCTAACGGCCATTTCTTCAAGTCCTAATTTGAGTTCTCTGCAGCAGGTGTCACATGCTTTCTAGCCATTTGGAGAGTTGGCATCTGGTTGCAACCCTCTTCTGCCAATTACCACAGCAGGTACAGTCACTGCCTCTATGCCAGTCAAAATCTTTGACTGGGAGGCTGCAGATACCACATAATGTGTTTTTTTTTCAAGTTTCATCTGTTTTCCCTCGAGACCTCCAGTCTCCTATCCCACTGATCAGGCAACAGTTCTTGGATTCCTAAAAGGAAAAATGCGTGAGAGCAAGGTTGGGTTGAGGGAAACTGCAGAAAGCAAGAGGTATGCCATCATTCCATCTGCAGTTTGTAATTCGGAACAGATTGTAGGATTAGGGCAGAGCTGGAATGAGAATGTAAATAGGTAGGAACAAACCAGCAACTTTAACAGATTTAGCTCTGCCTCTGATCATGGAGTCAGTAACAGCTCTTCCAATTGCTTTCGAATGTATTTCCATCATGGGATGTGCATAGTCATTAATCAACCTTGCTTGCAAAAGAGAGGGGGGTGAGTTGGTGTTTGTGATGTAGTGTATGGGAGTAATGTGCCTGCCACAATTGAACAGTTGGTAATGTGTAAAAGTTGCACAAGTAAACATTTACTTACAAATGTAACAGCTTACTTACAATGAACATTCATCTGTGCCACCTGTTTGCCTTTAGAAAGGCCTTCTTTTATTCTCTCTTATTATATCTCAAAGCAGACCTGGGGTCCAAAACTGAGTGGACAGAGCGTGGCCTACAGTGGGGCCTAGTCACCTTGGAGTTTTGGTTCAGTTACTTAGGGGATGTTTATGGCTAGTGAACCCAGACGTGCTGCAAGTGCCCAGTCGGGGCGCAGGTGCACCCTCCTTAGATTTAACTCCTGTGGGGTTGACGGTGGCAGGCACAGTGAAGATGGAAGGACCAGCCACCTCTGGAGTGATAGGACACATGCAGAGCAGTTTAAGATTGCAAGGTTTTGACTTGGTGCATTTGAAATTTGGGCCTGCCAGGAATTACAGCAGTGGCAAGTAATTGCACCTCCAGTGAGTGAGAGAATACAGTGAAAGGGTGCCTTGGTAGAGTGATGTGTAGCAATGAGGTGAGTTTGGGAAGATAGCGAGAGAAATCATCTTAGAACTACTGGAAAGAAACCCTCCTTGTAACTTGTCAAAATTGACATTTTGCCAATTTCCAATAATTGCCAGTCCAATGATCCTTCATCGGAACTGAGGAGAATAAGGGATAACAAGCTGTAGAGCTGGATGAACGCAGCAGGCCAAACAGCATCAGAGGAGCAGGAAAGCTGACATTTCAGGCCTAGACGCTTCATCAGAAATGGGGGAGGGGGAACAGGGCTCTGAAATAAATAGGGAGAGAGGGGGAGGCGGATTGAAGATGGATCGAGGAGAAGATAGGTGAAGAGGAGACAGACAAGTTAAAGAAGCGGGGATGGAGCCAGTAAAGGGAGTGTAGGTGGGGAGGTAGGGAGGAAATAGGTCAGTCCAGGGAGGACGGACAGGTCAAGTGGGGGGGATGAGGTTAATAAGTAGGAAATGGGTGTGCGGCTTGAGGTGGGAGGAGAGGATAGGTGAGAGGAAGAACAGGTTAGGGAGGTGGGGATGAGTTTAGCTAGTTTTGGGATGCGGTGGAGGGAGGGAAGATTTTGAAGCTTGTGGAATCCACGTTGATATCATTGGCTGCAGGGTTCCCAAGAGGAAAATGAGCTGCTGTTCCTGCAACCTTCAGGTGGCATCATTGTGGCACTGCAGGAGGTCCAGGATAGACATGTTGGCTGAGGAATGGGAGGGGAAGTTGAAATGGTTCATGGCCAGGAGGTGCAGCTGTTGATTGCAAAGGTTATCTGCAAAGCAGTCCCCAAGCCTCCGTTTGGTTTCCCCAATGTAGAGGAGCAACAACGGGTACAGCGGATGCAGTATACCACATTAGCAGATGTGCAAGTGAACCTCTGCTTGATGTGGAAATTCTTCTTGGGGCCTGGGATGGGGATGAGGGAGGAGGTGTGGGGACAGGTACAGCACTTCCTGTGGTTGCAGGGAAAAGTGCCAGGTGTGGTGGGGCTGGAGGGGAGTGTGGAGCAGACAAGGGAGTCCCGGAGAGAGTGGTCCCTCTGGAAAGCAGTCAAAGGTGGGGAGGGAAAAATGTTTTTGGTGGTGGGGTCAGATTGCCTACTAACCTCATCCCATCCCTCCTGACCTCTCCACCCTCCCTGGACTGACCTATCTCCTCCCCACTTCCCCATCTACACTCTCCTTTACTGGCTGCATCCCCGCCTCTTTAACTTGTCTGTCTCCTCTTCACCTATCTTCTCCTCTATCCATCTTCAATCCGCCTCCCCCCCTCCCTATTTATTTCAGAACCCTCTTCGCCTCCCCCATTTCTGATGAAGGTTCTAGGCCCGAAACGTCAACTTTCCTGCTCCTAAGATGCTGCTTGGCCTGGATCCAAGTCCACACCTTGTTATCTCGGATTCTCCAGCATTTGCAGTTCCTATTATCTCTGCTTCTTGTGGTGGTCTCGGCTTTTGGAGGTTGAGATTTCCCTCATCTTGTTTTGTCAGATCCTCTGACCTTAGCCTACAGATGACGAGGTGGTGGATGAAGCTGGTGGGTAAAGTGAAGGATTAAGCAAGATGCAACTGAATTTGTCCAGCAATGAATTTATAGAATAACCTCAAATAAGCATCAATAATCAAGTATAGAAGAAGAACCAAGTCAGTCTAGAAAGCAGTGCAAATATAAGCAAGTCATGACAAGGCAGGATGGCATTTATTTTAATGCAAGGACTCTTGTAAGGCAGATGGGCTGAGGGTGTTAATTAATGCATGGCGATGTGATAACATTACTGTCACAGAGTCAAGGTTGAGGGAAAGGCAGTACTGGTGGCTCAATCTTCCAAGGTGTAGAATCTTTAGTTGAGATGGGTAGAGGTGGTGGTTGTTAAAGAAGAGGCAGTGTCACAAAGTTGATCAAGGAGTCAATTACAGCAGTAAAGAAGGATAATATCTTAGAAGGCTCCTTAACTGAGGCCCTATGGGTAAAATTTAGGAACAAAAGAAAAGGTCAATCACTTTGTTGACAAAACTGATGGTGTGCTTTCGACTCCCAAGCAGCTGGGGAGACACAGACAGGTATGTAGATAAATTTTCAAAAATAAAAGATTATAGGGTAATATTAGTAGGGGAGTTCAGCTTTCTCAATATTAATAGACAGACAAAATGTGAACGGCTTAGAGAGGATGGAATTCTTAAAATGTACACTGGGGACCTTTTTAAGCCAGTGTATGGAAAGCCTTAGAAGAGGAGAAGTGGTACGGGACCTAATTTTATGAGAAGTGAAGTATGATTAAGGTAGCATTTTGGTGACAGTAACCACAATTCAGTCAGATTTAAGGTAATATGAATGAGGGCAATGATGGACCAGAAACAAAGGCTCTGAATTGGAGGAAGCTAATTTTAATAAGACAGCATCTAACCAAAGTGGACTGCGAGCAGCTGCTTGCAACAAAATTGCACAAGTGTCTCTTTTCCTCTCACTCCCTCTCCATGTCACTTTAATTCTCCCCCTCTCTCCTTCCCTATCTTCATTTCCTCATTTCCCCCATCTAATCTCACCTCCCCCTCTCTCTTACTCTCTTTCTTTTTCCCATCTCCACTCCTACTCCCTATCCCCATCTCATCCCAATTTGTATCCCCATCTCCAACTCCTCCCACTCCCCATCCTCACCACCTCTGAGCTTTTCATCCAACGTCTCCCTATCCACATCTCCCCCCATCCCCATCTCCCAACCCTCTCTCCCTATTCCACCCCCCACCCCAACTTCACTTGATGCCACCTTTGTTGCTGGCAGCAGTGAAAGTCCAAGGTGAAATTGGAAAATACAAAAATGCAATGCTCAGCTCAGCTCCAGGTTTTTCCCTCCCTCCTTCCCTCCCCTCCTGTCCTAGGTGTCTGGGCTCAAATAATCCTTTCCGGGATGATGGACTCCACTCTTCTGCTTCAGCTCCATTCCTGGTCTTTCAGTTCCTCAGGTTGTGTCTAAGCAATTCCCAGGTTATCTCCAGTCAGCACCCATATCCTACCATCACCTTTCAATCCCCACAACCACAATATCCATTGACTGGAGAGAGGTGAGCTGTCCTGGCACAACTGCTGATTTATAGGTATAGGAGAAGATGAGCATGGAAAGCAGACTGGATTATCTTCATTGCATTGCCCAGAATGACCAACTTGTACCTCCTGATCCTACAAAAAAATGTGACACTAAGAGCACCTCTTTGTCCTTTTCATCAGCTGCCAAAAATTGTAATGGCTCCTCTATTTAGGCCCCATCTAAAATGCTGTTTGGGCCTTTTTAATTTGATGGAACCAACAGCAGCAATTATGAATGCAGTTCCTGCTGGAATCAAGGCCTGGATTTTCACAATGTGAGTCAGCTTCTTCAGTTCTTTGCAACTTTTTCTCTGATGGTAGAGGCTGAATTCAGAATTGTTGCCCATGATCGGGGCCCTGAGCATTATTACAAGAGTTTATCGGGACAGATTCCAAATTACTCTTTTGTTGGTCATGGAGGAAACAAACAACAGTTGCCTCCATCAATTGTGATGTTCATTAGGTAGGAGTATTGAACATATAGATCGGATGTGGTAGGAACAAATCTAAGCTTCACAGAGACTGGGTATCTTTTTGGAAGGGTATGACACTCTAATGGATATGATCCCAGAACAACTTTATGGTGGGTGAATGCCCATTGAGGTACATCAGTGCCCTTTTGAAAGCTGAAAGTAGACATGAACAAGCATAAAGAATACATTAACTCATAGGAATTATTAAAATCTTTTGAATTGTCAAGACAGCTGTCAAATGCAACTACAAGATCTAAAGTAACTGTCAGAAGTAACAGCAGACATGGTATTTAAAACTCCCGCTCTTTGAACATATTTAGTATGAGCAAAAGATATAATTGCTTGCTACTATACTCTCTGTTAATGTATGCTTGAGGAATTTTAGTTTTGGAATAGTGCTGCATGACTAATTTCACAACATTTCATTTTCAGAATTTGGTACCTGGCATTTCACAGTTTAATTGCAGATCCAATTTGTTCTACATCTTTTAAAATGGGGCTATGAATGTTTTTCTAAGGGATTACTTACTTGCAGAGTGTTTGTTTTTGTAGGGGATTATACAATTGAAGGAATGTAAGTAGAAGAAATACCAATAAGTGTTTATGATTCAGAATTTTCTTCCAGATTGTAGGTACTTAGAACTTTATTTTGTTTTCTTCTCAGCATCACTCCTGGCCATGGTGGATGCTGGATGTAAGAGGAAGGGGTGATTATTAAATGACTGTGGGTTGGCATGGTTTAGCATGAAGTTGACATGGGAATATAAAGTGCCATTGGAGGTAGATAGAAGGTAGAAAGTTGCCTTGAAATGTCTGAGGATCCATAAGAGGTCAATGTGGAAGTATAGGTTGGCATTCAGCTTATGAAGGACTCGGAGAAATGGAATTAAGTACATGGCCTGTCACAAAGGATATAAGGGGCCTGAGGGATGGTTGGAGGGCATGAAGTTGTAATAATTGCTATGGGCAGTGAGAAAGTCTAAGGAGAGCACGTGTGAGGGATGAGAGCTAAAGCAGTGTTTTATATTTTACTTTTAAATAAAATATTTAAATCGCTGGTGCACTCGGACAGACCTGTATCCAGCCTGCCTCTGCATCAGCAGCCTTTGAATTGTTTCCAGGATTGGCCAAACATCTTGGAACTAAATTCTGAAGTTCTGGCGCAGCTTCTCTCAGGTTAGATTTGCACTCCAGCAATTGTCCAGGAACAACATTTCAGGTCCAAACGTTGATGATAAAGCTTTTTTTAAGCTAAATCTGCTTCATCCGCACTCATAGTGTTTTATATGTGAGGCATTCTGTTCTGACAGAAAATGTTTCCAGCTGTTGTTATGGAAGTAATATTGAAGTGTAATGGGACTGCTTGTGATTTATTTATATGATTTTGGTGAGATTCTTATCTCATGATAATTTTTAAATAAGAAACTTCATGAATATATATCGCAGGGAGTCTTAGCAAGAAGAATTTTTGCTGATTGAATGAAACCCAAGGGTTTCAAAGAGCTCTTAGGTCAAATGGTTCCTTTAAAGACAACTATAATGTTCTTCTGGAATGTTCGCTTTCACCTTTGAACTGGATAAAACAATATTATTTTGCTTCGGATCAAAAATAGAACTCGACAAAAAACACCCAAGAGTTACATACAGAAGGTATAAGGCTCTAATTAAAATTGTTCAATTTAGCTTGCTACTGAAAATCCTCACCTTTGCTGATATTTTTTTCATTTCATTTAATCATGATGTAATAAACTGGAATATATAGATAAAATAAACAAGTTAAAAGTGCACATCAAATTATTGTGTAAAATTTTTGCTGATTGAATGAAACCCAAGGGTTTCAAAGAGCTCTTAGGTCAAATGGTTCCTTTAAAAACAACTATAATGTTCTTCTGGAATGTTCGCTTTCACCTTTGAACTGGATAAAACAATATTATTTTGCTTCGGATCAAAAATAGAACTCGACAAAAAACACCCAAGAGTTACATACAGAAGGTATAAGGCTCTAATTAAAATTGTTCAATTTAGCTTGCTACTGAAAATCCTCACCTTTGCTGATATTTTTTTCATTTCATTTAATCATGATGTCATAAACTGGAATATATAGATAAAATAAACAAGTTAAAAGTGCACATCAAATTATTGTGTAAAAAAAAGTCTAACAATTTCTGGTGAGGAAGAGGAATGGCACCAATAGTGATTTGCCATAAATTGGTGGATGGTTTGTTTCTTCGGGGGCAATTAGACATCTGTGTCACAATAAACTGATTTTTTAAATGTGATGTAACGGAAGTTGCTATGTGAACAGGGAATGAGACTTGTGATATGATTAGATCATGTGAGAGCTGGCAAAGTGAAATCTCCAAGAGCTGTTGGTTTTCCACCTCACCTGCAGAATAAATCACTTCACTACAGATTAAAGATTGAGGCAGGCACAAATGGAAATTTAAAGAAAACATTTGACAATCAATTGTAGGTATTATTTTGTTTGCTCATACATTTAACTAACTGCTTAAGCTGTATCAGATTCCATTATTGTGCAGAATAATCAAGAAATGCTGAGAAAACAGACCCTCCCATTCACCAAATCTCTTGTTCATTGTCCTCCCCTTCACTACCTCTTTCCTGCCTTTTGAACCTTCTCGAAGGCTCCCCTCCTAGCACTTCTACTGTCAGTTTTCCTTGCTCCCTTCTTCCCTCTCTCATCCTTCTTTCTAAGCATTTGCTCACAGTGAAGGGAGGAAGTGATGGGGAGTGGGAGGGTCATCATTTTGAAGAGATGTGAAGCAGAAGGGTCATCAAACTGGACGTACAGGAACAGGAGGGTCATTGAACTTGAAGAATGTGAAACAGGACGGTCATTAAGCTGGGGGAAGCATCTGCAAGCAAGGGAATCAGCAAGCAAGACAGGTGAAGAGCAACGGGTAAGTAGGAAAGATATCAAGTTTCTTTGTGTTTTCATATGTATATTAGTTTAAATTTCATTTATTAACATAGGAATTTTGGAATACACTGTATTGCAACTTACAGAGCATTTAACTACATCTTTTATTCTGGTATTCATGAAAACAAATAATTTGCGTAACATTGTATAATTTAAAGGTGCACTCTTTAATCCTTCTTATAAATTATCTGCAAAATAATCGTTTTTCAGCACCTGTCCTGACATTTTTATTTGCTCCAATTCTTCAATATCTGATTTAAAACCTTTAATTCATAATTATCTTCTGCCTGCACACCATACTAATACTCTGTTCAACTTGGTCTGATCTCACTGTACCCCTCTCCACCATTCCCTTCCTGAAGTCTCCGGCTCGCAACTCTTCATGGGCAATGTTAAGTGAAAAATTATGGTACTGTGATCCCTGTGCAATATGGGCCAACATGTCATTTTTCTTCCTAATTGCCTGCTGTAACTGTGCACTAACTTTGTGCTTTTAGATTTATAATAATATTTTATAACATATTTTATAATGTAATATATTTTATGTTTTATAAATTTCTACTTCAGAAGTGAAACCTGTCTGGCTCCAAACTAAAACACAAACAGATTCTAAACAAGGCCTCACACCTAACATGCATTGTCTGACCTAAAATGTCACCTCTTCTTTACGCTGATAAACCTTTAGTTCTCTCAGGACAATACTTAAAAAGAACTTGGGGATTTACATGCATATATTAATCAATTAAAACTTCTAACTGATTAAAGATTTAACAGCATCTCAGGTTTGTTTAATACATCCTCATCAATGGTGTGACATTTTGATCTTTTACTTATAAATTCTGCATCTGATCCTACCTCTTTCACTACCTCTTTCACGAACGCCTGAAGAAAGAGAAAGGCTCCAAAAGCTTGTGATTTCAAATAAACCTGTTTGACTACAACCCAGTTTTGTGTTATTTCTGACCTTGGCAACAATTTATCTAACCTACATCCAGAATATCCCACCTTTATTGACTTTATTAGTGAGGTGCACAGCACGACACAGCGGTATCGGACATCTTTTCTGAGTTCCCACCAGAGTGATTCAGGGATTGTTGCCGCAGTCTTAAGAAGGTCTATGGTTTATTCTACTATGGCTGTAGTGGGAACATGAACATTGTACTTTCATTCTGCATCTGTCCGAAGGTTTTGTAGTGGTGTTATCAGCTGTTTTTGAATTTGAATTTAAAATTTATTGTCATGCATACTTTTACAAGAAAAATACAATGAAAAGTGTTATGAGTCGCCTTACTATGGCATCTATATTATTGACAGAAGTCATAAGTAAATCCTTAGGCAACAATAAAAAGTACATTGTAAGACAAAAGTTCATCAGAGTCCATTTAATGGCTTCTGGTTTCAGAGGAAGCCAATCAAAAAATGAAACACATGGCCAGAATGAGACCATCAAACGCCAGGACAAAATAGACATGCTGGGCCGCTGGGAAAAAAAACTGGGCCAAAAGCCTCCTCTGAAGAAACCTGCTGCCAGAACAAGGACCACCATTATGGACGAGAAACATCGCACTGGGCTGTCAGGATGTTGGGCCGAAAGCACCTGCCAGAGAAAATGCCGCTGGGAAAAGACCACCAACCTGGATGAAGACACCACATTGGGCTGGAAGCATTTTCCGGAGATTAAACTGGACCACCAACCACACCTCAAGATGGGACAAAACCGCTGTGTCAGGAGATTGCAAGGTGTGGAGCTGGATGAATACAGCAGGCCAGGCAGCATTATCAGGAGACTGCTCCACAGGGCCGAGACCACCATGTCAGGGAGAGACTCGCACTCCGGACTGCCAGGAACCGCCCTTTTGCTGGATAAGCCATTAAATGAAGGTAAGATGAATTTTGATGTTTTACTATTAACTGTACTAATGGGAAAAAGAAATAGAAAATAGTTGTAAAAGTGAGTAGATGAGTTGTAGGCTCCTGGGCTGAGGAGCCGGCATGGTGCTCTTTTACACCATTGCTGCCATTTTGATTGATTGGTGAGGTAGGCCTTAAATCCTAGGAGCCATCCCTACATTATTGTGAACTTGGAAGGAGGCTAGAACCTATGAGTCTCTCTGATGTCACAGCAGCTCCCAGGATAACTTGCATAGACCTCCAAAATCTGGCATTGATGATCACACGTAATTTGAACTTTAGAGTGGGAACCTTTTTTGTTGATTACCTCTACAGTTTAGTAATGAGGTGCTTTCAAAGCAACATGTGTGCAGTCAATAGCGTCTGCGCCTAAGGGATAACAGTGATGGAGTAACCCACTGCCTGAGCTGCTTAACGCTCTTCATCATGGGAGAAGGGTATAAGCAACTGTGATCTGAAGAAAATGGCCACAGTAACATTACATAACATTATCTCTGGCAACCACCTCGAAACCGATATCCATTTCAAGCCCACTGACTGCCACAACTACCTGGAATACACCTCCTCCAACACACCGTCCTGCAAAAATGCCACCCCCTATTCCCAATTCCTTTACCTCCGCCGCATGTGCTCTCAGGATGAGGCATTCCACTCCCGTACATCTCAGATGTCCTCGTTTTTCAAGCACCGTAACTTCCCCTCCCCCGTCAGTGGTTGAAAATGCCCTCAACCGTGTCTCCCACATTTCCCACAACTCATCTCTCACACCCCGTCCCCGCAATAACAACCAAAACAGAATCCCCCTCGTCCTCACGTACCAACCCACCAACCTCCGGATCTAATGCATCATCCTCCGACACTTCCGCCATCTGCAATCCGACCCCACCACCAAAGACATTTTTCCCCCCTCCGCCCTTATCTGCTTTCTAGAGGGACCACTCTCTCTGAGACTCCCTTGTCCGCTCCACATTCCCCTCCAGCCCCACCACACCTGGCACTTTTCCCTGCAACCCCGCAGGAGCTGCTACACTGCCCCCATACCTCCTCCCTCATCTACATCCCAGGCCCCACCTGCACATCCGCCAATGTGGTATACTACATCCACTGTTCCCATTGTGGCCTTGCTTACATTGGAGAAACCAACTGGAGGTTTGGGGACCGCTTTGCAGAACACCGTCGCTTGGTTTGCACTAAACAACTCCAACTCCCAGTCCCGAAACATTTCAACTCCCCCTCCCATTCCTCAGAAGATATGTCCATTCTGGGCCTCCTGCAGTGCCACAACAATCCCACCCAAAGGTTGTAGGAACAGCAACTCATATTCCGCTTAGGAATCCTGCAGCCCAATGGTATCAATGTGGACTTCAAAAGCTTCAAAATCTCCCCTCCCCTCACCACGTACCAAAACCAGCTCAGCTTATCCCCACCTCCCTAATCTGTTCTTCCTCTCACCTATCTCCTCCTGCCACCTCAAGCCCCACCCCCATCTCCTACCTACTAACCTCATCCTGCCCCCTTGACCTGTCCATCCTCCCTGGAATGACCTATCCCCTCCCTAGCTCCACACCTGCACTCAACTTTACTGGCTCCGACCCCACCTCTTTGACCTGTCTGTCTCCTCTCCACCACTCTTCTCCTCTATCCATCTTCTATCTGCCTCCCCCTCTCTTCTATTTATTTCAGAGCTCCCTTCTCCTCCCCCATTTCTGAAGAAGGGTCTAGGCCAGAAATGTCAGCTTTTCTGCTCATCCAATGCTGCTTGGCCTGCTGTGTTCATCTAGCTCTACACCCTGTTATCTCACATTACAGATGCATTTTGAGATTGAAGATTGGACGGTTGAGATATCAGCCACCAGATGCAAAATCACAGCCAGATTCATGAACATTGTTATGGAGTTGGCACCATTTCCAGGTTGGATAATTTGCATGAAGTCGTGTCAAGTTGGAGTTGGATGACTCCATGCTCTTTGACTGTCGTAATAGGCTTCTAGCAGACCTGCCAGTGCAGCTAGCATCTCTGTGAACACTTCCAATATTTTACTTGCCAGCGCTCCACCAAACTCCTCATCTGAGTTCACTGCTATCACTGCGTTTCATTTACGATTTCACCCTTCAAGATGCTTGCACTCACAGTATCCTTTTCTCCACGGCTGGCTGCAGTTTACTCTTGCTCAACGACTCAGCACATGTTGATCCCACTTGTGCACGTGTTGATCCTATGGCACTGTGCCATTATCTGAGCTGGTGATTGAGAGTACTGGATCAAATTATGGTGTTCCTTTGTCATAAGTCTCCTCGTGTTCACATCATTTCTGTTTTGGCAGCACCGATTGGCCAAATGACAATTTTCATGTAGCAGGATGGCTAGCCACTAGCAATATTGTAGCAGTCAACCAATTATATTTTCATCGACTTGATGTTTCTGAAAATGACCAATTGTGTGGTGGAGTGAGCAGGAAGCTGTGACCTTACTGCTACCTCATAATATCAAAGATCCAGATGCCAAATTTAACGGACACTCAAACAGGCAATCATTTCTAAAAACCAGCAGCATCAGTCGAGTTCTGAGTGGATGTCTTGAGACTACAACTGCTGCTGGAGCTTTCTTCCCTTGCTCTCCCCTCTTTCTGCTGAAAATCTTAACTGCTGGTATCACAAGGTCAACTTATCCCTCACGTCATCTCTCCATCATTCTTTACCTCCCATCTGCATATACTGACTTTCCCTGTGTGGTCCAGTTTATTCTTTCTGGCCTTCATGAAATCTGGCAGTTCTGCCGTGACTCACCCTTCCTCCCTTGGTCAGCAAGGTCCTGCTCAATCAGAAATGTGCCAAATGCACCAACAAAGCTCCAATGAAAGGAAAGCACCTTCATTCAAAATCCACTAGGGACTGCAACTCTCTTGTGGTCACCTATCTTCTCCTCTATCCATCTTCAGTCCGCCTCCCCCTCTCTCCCTACTTATTTCAGAATCCTCTCCTCTCCCCATCCCCCTTTTCAGATGAAGGCTCTAGGCCCGAAAAGTCAGCTTTTGTGCTCCTAAGATGCTGCTTGGCCTGCTGTGTTCATCCAGCTCCACACTTTGTTATCAGGGAGACTCTCTGGCCTGCTGCATGCTACCTTTAACCAGTTGTGAAGCTGAAGGCACATGTTTCTTTATCACTGTAGGCGTATCATTACTCTGGATGAAATGGTGTTTAGTAAATATGCATAGTATGGTGGCGCATAACAAAAATATTCCAGCTGCTAGCGAGTTTTGAGAAGATTTGTAGCTCAGGTTGAGGTTCTGGACGTGAGTTTGCTCACTGAGCTGGAAGGTTAGTTTTCAGACGTTTCGTCACCATTCTAGGTAACATCATCAGTGAGCCTCCGACGAAGCGCTGGTGTTATGTCCCGCTTTCTATTTATCTGGTTAGGTTTCCTTGGGTTGGTGATGTCATTTCCTGCGTTGATGATGTCATGATGTTTAGGTTTCCTTGGTTGAACATCATGACATCATCAACACAGGAAATGACATCACCAACCCAAGGAAACCTAACCAGATAAATAGAAAGCGGGACATAACACCAGCGCTTCGTCGGAGGCTCACTGATGATGTTACCTAGAATGGTGACGAAACGTCTGAAAACTAACCTTCCAGCTCAGCGAGCAAACTCACATCCATATTCCAGCTGCTTACCATCAGGAAGCTCAATTTGCCTTCAATACACTACATCCTTAATTCCCTCCCTTCATTCCTACCTTTAGGAAGCTGACATTTCACTTCCTGAAAAACTGTGTGCATCCGCCCACTTGGTTTCCCATTTAGGGTAGCAATGCAAGAGACCAGCCAACATCACATATCTGTTCTGATAGAGGGTAATCATTGACTGAAGAGTTAACTTTGCTGCTGTCCACAGATACTGCCTGAGCAACTTGCTACTTCCAGTATTTTCTGCTTTTATTTTGGATTTCCAGCATCCACAGTATTTTGCATTTGGTGTTACTGTCAAATCAGCGTAACTGAGACCATTGTGTAGACACTCCTCAAGGCATTATTAACACTGTCATCAATATGGTGTCACTGGAGACTGCATTGTAAGTGTGTGGCACCAAAGTCTTTATTAAATGCTGTTGTAGGCAGATGTTGTACTATCTAATCCTCTTGGATTTATTCCTAAATAATCCCGAATGGATTATATGGAAATTGGCAAATCCAATGCGTGTGTAACAGTAGAGGCTGTTGTTGCTGAACAACAAATTTCTTTTTGTAATTCTACTTACTGCTTGCATTTAACTTTAGATGCAAATCAAGGTGCCTAAAAACAAAGGATTAATTTTCTAATAATGTAATAACAGCAAAAATGTCTTCACCTTATCAGTCATTCACTTTCTCTGCTTTGTTGCTGAATAGAGAAGCTCAGTTTGGGCAGGGAAAGAGAAAATGGCAAAGCAAACCTTTGTGTTTAGAGAGAAAAGAAAGCACATAATGAATTGATTTCAGTGAGCAGGGAGGGCTTGTATTCACTGCAGGCTGGCAGCTGGAGTTCAATAATCTTTGACTTATTTTGGGATGGGTCAGAATAACTGATTTGTTTTCGAGTGGATTTTGTGTCGGCAGCAGGTTTGGGACAGCCACTCAAAATGATGAGCCCCTCCATTTTTTTCCCTCTGGTATATAAACGGATAGAAAAGTTGTGTGTTAGAAACCTGCCTGGTTTTCCTTGCAGCTCTCTGTCAGTGTGATGACAAATACAGTCATGAGAGGATGATGGATGTGTACTGTTTTCACCTGATATTGGCTGTAAAAACAGAACCTGCGTGATCTTTCTAATCTGTCAATACATTTGAGAGTGATATGTTTGTGGTGACGTCCTTAAGCTTAAGCGGGTCACAGAAGTTATTAGTGAAGAAGGTGACGGGTGTTTGTTTGGTTGGAAAGCTTTCGCCAAGTTTCAGAAGCAGCTATCTGTGTTTTTAAGCAGGAAAATGATGAAACTGCCTCAGCAAAAACTCAGAAGGCTCTTTATAAAGAGGGTAAGTAAAACGACTTCCTCCTCCTGAAATAATAATGTGTTGTTTGGGAGACAGATCCTTGAAAGGTTTCACTGTGAAAAATCAATTGAAAACTGACAGTGAGTAAATAAGCACTTGGCCATTAATCCTTCAATAATTGCTTTTATATTTTCACACCAAAATTTAAAAATGTTAGTAAGTGAGATCTGAGATTTAATTTTACAGAAAAAGAATAGTTGCTCGTAACAAATTTGGATATTGGATGTGGACTAAAATGCAGACTAATAAATAATAGTCATTCTGAGAAAATGGTCTTACCGAAAGTTTTGGAAGATGTCAAGACCATGAACAGCAATAGTCATACAGTCTGCAATGACCATTTCTGACCTTTGAGATTGTCATCTTGAAATTATACAATCACAGAAATCAGAGCTTTGAAGAAAGTCAGTTAGGCTGTTTCGTCAGTTCTAACTCTTCAAATATTTAATCCTTTTTCACCATCCTTTTCCCAACCCCCATTAAATTCTGTCTTAAGTAGTAACATAATCTCTGTCTCATGAACTGCTGGTAGTAGCCTATTTATATTCTAATGATCTCATGTGTGAAAATACATTTTTAAAAATTTCTTCAATATTCCTCTTCCAAAAGTCCTGATTCTGGGCTCCCTTTGTTTTTGATTTACTGATCAGCAGAATCAATATTTCACCATTTTCTTTCCAAAATGCTGTAAAAGTTTTCAAAATGCCTGTCAAATTCCCTGTTAATATCTATTCCAGTAAGACATCACTGTTGGTATGTTAGAAAAGATGTTTACTGTATGCTTTGCTGGCTCTAGTTTGTTTCTCTGAATGCACAGAGCTAGAACAAGTGGTTAGTCAATCTCATCTGTCATGCTCAAAGTATCTGTTTAATTCTTTCACACTGAGGCACGCATGCAAACTCACATGCAAAAGTGATACATTTGCTGTAAATAACAGTTAGGATGTGATATTTGGTTTCAGCCGAGATGTAGGAACAAGGGATTCTGAAGAACAGTAGTTGATTGACTTATTCAGACCATTTGATTAGGCTGATCTGCATCTTAATTTCATTTTTTTAAAACCTCAGCTCCAGATCCATTGAAACTGTCATCTCATTGAAAACCATGTTCTCAGTACTGAAAACTTCAACCATCCTATATCAGTAATCTTTTGGAGGATAATGTTCTAAATTTCTACAACACTTCATGTTCAACTGAGATTTCCAGTTTGTTGGAACCTGATAAGGAATTCTACTTGATTTGCACTGTCACAGCAATTTCCAATTAGGTATTTTCCCACATCAGTGAAGATTGTTTTTCCTGCACATTATGCAATCAGGCTCACTACAGTTCTTTGGAATGATTATGGTTCTGAGGCAGCATGACTTCTTCAGAACTAAAGGACCTGGAGTTAACACTGTTAGGACATTGGGACCAGCATCTTTAATATCACAAGCCCTACATTGCCATTTTACTTCTGAGTTGCCATTTGATTGAACAGCAGCAGGTGTGATGAGGACATAGATGATACAATGATTTTAGTGAGCATTTAAGAGTGCAATCCAAAAATGGGATGAGACGGCATTAGAAGCAAAAGCAGAAAAAAACTTCCAGAATTTTCAAACAAAGGCAATTCCTCAGTTCAGGGACCTATCCCTTGATAAGCTGGGTGCTGAGGAGTTACAAAAAGACTAAATCATCCTGGGTTTTGAGAGGAAGAAACCTGCTGTTAAGATAAAGAAGGCATGGCTGTATATGTACCAGAAAGTCAGCAGCATGCATACTGCCATATGCTAGAATTTCTGGTTAGCTTTATGGACATAACCAGGTTCTCTGATGCTGCTGTGTTCATCCAGCTCTATACCGTATTACCTCAGAATCTCCAGCATCTGCAGTTCCTACTATCCAAGAAAGTTGTGTCCAGTTATACAATCACCTACAACTTACAGTAGTCATGACCTCTGCAGACCTTATGCACTGCACCTTGTCCTCGCTCCTGTTTAAACTGCTGTGTCAAAGTTATTCCTCCACATATTTCCGAACATATGGTCATTTTCAAGAACGTCTTTCAATGTTTGTAGATGGCTTTGTGTCAAATATATTGGGAGGGGACTTCTCGGGGAAGAATGGTAATTGAGTATGGTTCTGAAACCATTGGCATTACTAACCGAATCTTACATTGATAAGGGCAACTCTGCCATCCTGGGCAACAGCGTGAGCATTGAAATTTTAATCTTTATCTTTGTTGGCTTTCTCCTCAATCTCAACTTCCTTCTCCTGACTCTCAGATTTTTCCACATATCTTGTCAAGGACATCAAGTAAAATCATTATTATCATGTTGTAACAAAGTTGAAACAAAAATATTTCTGAAGAAAGTGATGCAGAAATACCTCAGTCTAACAAATCCAGGGTGCATGAGATCTGGGAAGGAAAGATAGTACTGCCATATCTTGGAACTTTCTACATGGTGCTGCTGCAACTCCAGGACATCCCTGTACAAAAAAAAAGCCTTTGGGAACTGTTAACACTGGGAAGAGCTTATGGGAATGAATTTCTTTGGAGTTGTGCTTGCTCCTCCCCCAATATCTTGATCGACAGTACATTGGAAATCCCATTTATGCATATAAGTTAAACTGGCAATGCCAGGGCAGGAATGGAAATGGATCAGGGGAATTTCCTGGCTCTAAGATTTTGGCAGTATGGAGTATGGTGACCATGGGTTCTAGTAGCAATGGGAGGACAATTCTGAGACCTGGAAACAAAGCTGAGATGGTTTCTCTCCATCTACATTATAGGTTCCCATAATAGTTTGAAAACCTCAACCAAATTGCTGATTAATCTTTTAAATTCCAGTGAATTTAACACAATTTTCAATAATTTCTCACCATAATTTAGCCGTTGGCATTTATGTTTTCTTTTGGGAAATCTATACTGTGCTTCATTCAAAGCCAATACATTCTTCTTGAGTGTGGTCACTGGAATTGCTTATGGGTGTGGACTTTTAACTTTTTTTTTAACATGGGATGCAGGCATCATTTGCAAGACAGACCTTTGTCACCTGTCCATAATTGGCCTTGAGAAAAGTATTGGAGAGTAATAGAAACTGCAAGTCTTCATCTTATTCTAATTCTACGTTCTTCATCACCTTCCTTCTCACTCTCCTTACTCTCCCTTTCTCATTAATTTTTGTTTTCTCTTCTTTATCTCTAGTTCAAACCTCCCTCTTTCTTATCCAACTTCACGCACTTATTCACCCTTATCCTTTGTCTGTACATTGTCATTAGGTAGAATTATTCTGTTGTTGATGTGTAATGGTTGTCATATTGACAAATTTGTGATCGTATTCAATGCAGGATTGTTGGGTGATTGCGGAGTTAAACATAGGATAAAATATGATCAATGCATATTATAACAGTTTCTTCTACAATGATCTGAGAATACCGCGAATTAAGAACCTTAGGTGAAGAATACTGCAGCAAGTAATTCCCCAAAGCTTGCCCACCTTCTGTAAAGCACATGCCAAGAATGTAATGGAATGCTTCCCATTTGCCTGGATGAATGCAATCCAACAGCATTCAAGAAGCTTGATACTATCCAGGACAAAGCTACCTCCCTGACGGGCAGCACAACCCAAGCATCCATTCCGTCCACCACTGATACTCAGTAGCAGCTGTGCATACAGTCTATACTATGCACTGTAGAAATTTTCCAAAGATCTTTAGACAACACCTTCCAAACCCATGAATTCTGTCATCTAGAAAGACAAGGGTAGCCGATACATGGAAACACCCAAATCTGCAGGTTTCCCTCCAAGGCACTTACCATTCTGATGTGTTAATATATTACCATTCCATCACTGTTGCAGGGACAACATCCTGAAATTCCCTGCTGAATGGCATTGAGAGACTACTTATAGCATATGGACTGCAGTGGTTCAAGAGACATCTCACCATCACCTTTTCAAAGGCAGCTAGGGACAACCAGTTAAGCTCACATACCACAAGTGAATAAAAAAGAACATCCATTATGTTATTTAAAAAAAAACGTTAAAAAAAATTAAATTTAAACCACTATGAACATCCCATTCTTAATTCATAGGCTGACAGATAAATTGCTTGAGAAACCACAATGGATTAAATCTTAAAAACTGAAAGAACTGTGGATGCTGTGAATCAGGAACAAAAACAAAGCTGCTGGAAAAGCTCAGCAGGTCTGGCAGCATCTGTGAAGAGAAATCAGAGTTAAATTTCAGGTCTGAGGAAGGGTCGGAAATGGATTAAATCTTACGGGTTACAGGCATTTTGCCAACAGGAGGATGTGCCTCACATTACTTGGGAAAGCAACAAGGTTCATAGACTCATTAATCTTGTGGCAGGTCACAGATGTAAGGTGCTGGATATTCTGTGGCCTAAAGTGGATACTGCTGGAACTAAATTTGCTACAATCCTAATGATCCCTCCATTCTCTGGATCAGCTGCCCTTGATTCATTAGATTCAAATTTTTACATTCTTGTTTGATGGTGCCTCCATTTTGAAGAGCCTCAAAGTCTTCTTCTGCCTGTCTCAAAGGCACCCACCTGCCTGGATGGGTTTTATTTGATTGGACTGGCAGCATCAAAAGCCTGTCCTCCTCCTTAATTGAATATACAGATGTTTAGTTACAGGATGCCTGGCGAACTTGTGTTGTGTAGTGATTGTCATGAGGTCAGCCATGTGGACTTCTGAGAACATGTGTTGTCTGATTGTATCAGATTAACAGCCCCAATCAGTGGGCCCTGGCTGACAGATAAGGAGTGTCAGGCATCTTGTTGATTCCGAGAGCCGGTTCTGCGGGTGCTGGATCAGTGTCAAGGACTGTCTATATGTAAATAAATGGTGACTAGATGATGGGATACCAGCCTCTGTGGAGTTATTTCAGTGACAATGAGAGAAAAACATGCTCCTGAAGAAATTTGCTTGCAACTATCGTCTTTGAGTTGAGATAATCATTTCTGGCATCATGCCTTTATTTGGGAAATTTGTTTAGATTGACACTGCCACCAAGAACCATGCCCAGTATAACATGGAAAGAACGCATTATTTTTCCAAGCAAATGACATTGGGCCAGATGAAAAACAACAAACAATCCTCCTGACAGCTTGGGACTCGCAGCTTTTTTTGTTTCCCTAAGGCAGAAGATTCTGAAACATTTCAAGAATTGATGGATTTAGATAAGGAATATTACAACTTCAAGTCTCTGCTAATTCTAAGATGCTATCAGTTTTATTCAGCAATTCGAGAACTGTGGAATCCATATCAAGGTTGGTAACTAGATCAAGACAACTGGCAGTGGCATGTGACTTTGGGTTAACCATTACTGAGATGATGCTGAGAGACCATTTAGAATGTGGAATTAATGAAGTAACGATGCAAAAGTGCCTGCTAGCCCAACTGGACTTCAAACAGGTACTATAATTGGCAATATCATTGGGAAATGTGACAAGTGGCGCATCTAAATTATAGGGTATATCCATTGAAGTGGACACTGTGACTGGTTCAATTGAGCTTGGGGAGCACCACTTGAGTGAAGATAGTTGCATAGCCTCACTCAGGACATATCCCGAACAGCATGTCCAGGTCAGCCCATGGCAAACTCCAAAGTAGCACCAAGACTCAGCCAAACAGTTTAAATTTTCTTCAGGATCTGGGCCAACAAGCCATTGTAGTTGCTGCAAAAATGCAGACTCAAGACTGCAAAAGACCTGTCTAAATTGAGTAAGAGAGCTTGTAGACTGGTATCCAAGAGAGTGCGCACTCTGCAAAGTCCACCTACATCTGGTTTGGAACAGTTCAATTGTTTAGCAACATCCAAAGCAGAAAGAATCAGAACAAAAGTCTGGTTAAATGGTCAACTAGCTGAAATGGAGATCAAAACTGGCATGACTGTTTCAGTGATCGCAGAATCAGCCTTTAATAAAATTTGCCCTGGACTCCAACCTTTAAGTTTGCACAGGACCTCGGCTAGACTGAGAACGTATACTGGGGAACCTTTCCAGGTTTAAGGGTACGACTTTGGCTCCGGTCTCTTATGCAAAGCAGCTGGTTTAGTTAGCACTGATTGTCATTAAGGGCTTGGGCCCAATCTTGATGGAACAAATACGATTGAGAATGATTCACCTACATTGAGTCAACAGTTTTTGTTTAGAAAATAGCTGCCTCTCTGAAGTCCTTGCTAAATTCCTTGAAGCTTTTTAGATAGGTCGAGGGGCTATCAAATGAGCCAAGACGACCTGACATGTTGACCAAGAAGTAATTACATGATTTTTCAAGGCCCACCCAGTGCCATTTGCCTTATGGACAAAAGTAGAGGTGGAAGTCAGAAGGCTGTAAAATGAGGGAATCATCAAACCAGTCGAGTTTGCGGAATGAGCAACGCCAGTTGTATTGATTTGTGAAGCCAGATGGGTCGGTTCGCCTTTGTGGGGATTTTGAACAAACAGTAAATTGTTTTTTGCAGCTGGATAAACCCAATTCCTCACATAGAGGATTTATACGCAAAGCTGGCAGGGTTGCTGTCCTTCATAAAAATGGACATGAGCCATACATACTTGCAATCGCAATGAAATGAGGGTTTCCAGGGATATGCTACAATTAATACCCATAAGGTTTGTACCAGTATATAAGACTGATAACTGGTTTATTGTCAGCCTGCACAATTTTTCAGTGGACATTGGAGAACTTTTTATAAGGTCATTTATTTGGATGATGTGCTAATAACGGGGAAGGAAAGTAAAAAGCACTTAAACAACTTGGACATAGTCCTTAGATATTTCTCCCAAGTGGATGTATACATTAGAAAGGGAAAAATAATGTGTTCCAGGCACCCCAAGTGACCTATTTGGGTTGCAGAGTTAACAAGACCAGGTTACACATGTGAGAAGATAAGGTGAGGGCAATTGAAGGAGCTCTGGCTTCCATTTCTATACCACAGCTTAGGTATTTCCTTGGACTGGTGAATTATTATGGAAAGTTCATGTATAACCTGGTCTCCTTCATGATACTTTTGCATCAACTCTTAAAAATGGACCAGCCTTGGAACTGGTCATGCAGCCAAGCCATAGCTTTTAGGGAAGTGAAGAAACATCCATCATCCTCCAAGCTGTTGGCACTCTGATACCATGTGAGATCTGGTATTAGCATGCAATGCTTAACCATACAGCATTGAAGTAGCGTTAGCTCATAGCATTCACAATGGAGAGGAATGCCCAATAGCGTATCCATCTAGGACTTCTGCTCATTCAGAGTGTAAATACGCCCAGATAGAGAAGGAAGGTATGACAGTCATATTTGGAGTCAGGAAGTTACACCAATATATTTATGGGCATGAATTTGTAATTATAACAGATCACAGACCCTCACTAGGTTTACCTAGAGGAAAGGCAGTGCCACTCCACAGCTTCACACCGAATTCAGAGATGGGCTCTTATACTAAGTGTATTGAGTTAGAGTTAGAATGTCTAGGAGGCCAAATAGCAACTGCACTGATTTACCTCCCACTGGCAGATACACCAGCAATGTCAGTACCACTGGAAGAATCCATATTAGTTTTAAATTTTCTGGGCATAGTTCCAGTCACAGCTTAAAATATCAGACTTTGGATGCAGAAAGAAACAGTCCTGGTAAAACTGAACCAGATGGCGGTGATGAGGAAGGCTCTTGGGCAGTCATCACTAGAATTGAAGTCTTTTTGGACCCAGAAAGACCAGATCACAGACGAGGATGGTGTATTATTATGGGGAGCAGGAGTGATTATACTGAGCAGAGATCACTACCAGATGTTGGCTGGACTCCACCAGGATCATCCAGGGGTTGTTGGTGAGAACTTATTTCTGGTGGCCAGGATTGGATGCAGGTATATTCATATTGGTGGGACAGTGCCCAGAGTGCCAGCATGGACAAAAATTACTGCCAGCAGGTCCCTACATTTGTGGGAATGGCTGGGTAAACCCCGGACTTTGGTTACACATTCAACTATGCAGGTTCTTTCATGGGCTCAATGTTCTTTGTCATTGTGGACACATACTCAAGGCGGCTTGACATGCATACAGTCCATTCATCAATCATGGGACTGACGATGGAAAAGCAGTGTGCAACTTTTACAATACACTGATTCCCAGAAGCATTGCTTGCAGATAACAAGCTATCATTTACCAGCAAGTAAATGGTATATGTCTTATGAGGACAGCTCCATGCCATCCCAGTGACAATGCCAAACTTGAAAGTCAGAATGGTAACTTAATCATTGCAACTTACTGCTTACTCCCCTGGATCTCCACCAGTCATGGACAGCTCAAGGAATATTCTGTGATGTGGAGTTGCTGGTGTTAGACTAGAGTGGACAAGGTCAAAAATTACACAATATCAGGTTATAGTCCAACAGATTTACTTGAAAACACCAGCTTTCAAAGCTCTGCTCCTTCTTCGGAAGTAATGCGGCAGAGGAGGTATGCCGACACAAAACTTATAAGCAGAAAGGTACCAACCCTAAAAATGGCTTGCCTGACCATCTATTGTTGAATCTTTAATCAGTTAGAAAGGAGACACAGGTTTCTAATGATTTAAAATGCAAATCTCAGAGCTTCTTTCAAGTCGTTGCCCCAAGATAATTAAAGATTTTATCCATGAGTACAAAAGGTGACATCTCAGGTCAGACAATGCATTTTTAGGTGTGAGGCCTTGTTTAGGATCTGTGTTTTAACCTGGAGCCAGTTTGGGTATTTTTTGAACAAAATAGAATGTATCTGCGAAAACACAAACCTGTAACGTGACATGAACCCAAGATCACAGTCGAGGCCATCCTCATGGGTATGGAACTTGGCTACCAGCCTCTGCTCAGTGGTTTTGCATTGTGTATCTTGAAGTCCATCTTGGAATATGCTTATCCGAAGATCAGAAGCTGAATGTCCTTGACTGCAGAAGTGATCCCGCCCACTGGGAAGAAACATTCCTGTCTGGTGATTGTTGCATTTTGTCCATTCATCTGCTATCGTAGCATCTGCATGGTCTCGCCAATATACCATGACTTAGGCCATCCTTGCCTGCAGAGTATGCTATAGACCATGTTGAATATCTGAATATCTACATGAATATCGGCTGTGCGTGTGGTGGGTCAGGTTCCCAAGTGTGATGGTAGTGTCCATGTCAACGATCTGACATGTCTTTGACATGCCATGGCAGGGTTATGCGGCGCTGTGATTGACATCTTAGATGTTGTGATTGACACGTTCTCCTGAAGGCTGGGTAATTTGCTGTGAGCAATGTCTGTTTAAGGTTTGGCGGTTGTTAGAAGGCGAGCAGCGGAGGCATAGGGAAGATCCTGGCGAGGTGCTCATCATCATTGATAATGTGTTGAAGACTATGAAGAACATGGTGTAGTTTTGCCGCTCCCAGGAAGTACTGGATGGCAAAGGGCACCCTATCAGTCGAATCCCATGGCTGTATTCTGAGGAAGTCATTATGGTTTTACACTATGGCACGTTGGAACTGACAAATGATAAGTTGAGTCTCATATCCTGCTCTTATGAGGGCATCCTTCAACACCTTCAGGTGTCTGTCACATTCCTCCTCATCTGAGCAGATCCTTTGTATGCACAGGGCTTGTCCATAGGGGATGGCTTTTCTAATATGTTTAGGGTGGAAGCTAGAGAAGTGCAGCATCATGAGGTTATCCGTGGGCTTGCAGTAGCATAAGGTGCTGAGGTGTCGTCCTTGATGGGCATGCATGTGCCCAAGAATGAGACTGATCCTGAAGAGTAGTCCATGGTAAGTCTGATGCTGGGATGAAACTTGTTGATATCACTATGTAGTTGTTTCAATGATTCCTCGCCATGAGTCCAAAGGAAGAAAATGCCCCCAGTGTATCTGAAGTATAGCATTGGTTGGAGGTCCTGCGCAATAACAAAGTTTTGTTTGAACCTGTGTGTGAAAAGTTTGGAATGTTGAGGAGCAAATTTGGTCCCCGCGGCTGTTCCGTGTGTCCGGACGAAAAACTGATTATTGAAGGTGAAGATGTTGTGGTTGAGTATGAAGTGGATGAGTTGTAGGATGGCGTCTGGAAATTGGCAGTTGGTAGTAATAAGAACTGAGGCTGTTGCGGCAATGCCATCGTTGTGGGGGATGCTGGTGTAGAGTGCTAAAATGTCCACTGTGATGAGGAGTGTTCCTGGTTCAACTGGTCCGTGGGTGCTGAGTTTCTGAAGGAAACCTGTAGTGTCGTGACAGAAGCTGGAAGTTCCCTGTACAACTTTTCCGGATGGTGGGATCGGTTTCAAACGTGGTGAGAGGGGAAGCTTAGTTATTGCTTCTGGTGATGCTAAGTTTCTCCAGTTTCTTGTTCTTGGTATCCATGTAGGTGGTGTAGTTCCACTGCCTTGTCTGCTTGGCAGAGTCTCGTAACTGTTCTGCTGTATCCCAAGCGCAAGCTGAGAATATGGACTCTATCTCGATTTCAAGGTTGTGGTGCCTGCTGTAGAGTCAATGTAGGAGATGATTGAGGAGTTTACAAAAGGCACGACAGCATAGTCTCTTAAGTGTATTCTGTGTTGTAGGTTGACTTGATTGGATTCATGATCTGTAGCTGTTTTGGGATCTTCTCTGTTTCTTGCATTTCTGTAGGAACTTGATGTCTGCGAGAATATATGCGATCTTCTAGGAGATTGTCTCTAACTTGAGCCAGCAATTGGTGGTGATGATAGTAGCCATGATATGGAAGTGCCAGTTTTAGACTGTGGTGGACTAGGTCAAAAATCACACAACACCAGGTTATAGTCCAACAGGTTTATTTGAAAACACTAACTTATTAAGCTCTGCTCCTTCCAAGGGTATAGTGTGGAAGAGGAAGTATCCTGCTACAGAATTTATAAGCAGAAAGATACCAGCCCTAAAAATGGCTCGCCTGACCATCTATTGTTGAATCTTTAATCGGTTAGAAAGGAGACACAGGTTTCTGTTGATTAAAATGCAAATCCCAGAACTTCTTTCAAGTCATTACCCTAAGACAATTAAAGGTTTTTGTCAGTGTAAGCAAGAGGTGACATCTAGGTCAGACAATGCATTTCAGGTGTGTTTAGAATCTGTCTATGTTTTAACCTAGAGTCAGGTTGGGTATTTTTTGAACAGAATAGAATGTATCTGCAAATACACAAACACATTGGATGAGATAATTCACCCCATGGATTTATGTTTGTGTATGTGCGATTGTGTATGTGTGCATGTGTATGTGTGTGTGAGAGAGAGTGAGAGAGAGAGAATGGGCAGTGAATGCATTCATCCCCTATACACCAGGACCTCCAGATCCCCATGGGCAAAGCAGAGAGCCATTTGCTACACCCAATATGTCTGAAGTAAGTGACAGGAACTGTGTGGGGTAGCTGTTTGACTGGATGCACAGCTGAACTTTAAAGATGATGGCACCAGGAATTCTGCAAGGTCCTGGGAGCGGCTGGTACTTTTGCCTGAGGTGAGTGAGAGAATATGCTGTGTGTACCGGTAATGATGTAGTTTGGAAAACTAATGTGAGAAAACTCACTAGGGCCTGCAGAATAACTCTTCCATGAAATTTGCCCAGATTGGAAGCCAGAATTTGTGATAAAATTCAGCCCATGAATACATCAAAGAATATGCTTTAGTTGAAACAAAATATGACATTTCATTGCAATGACCAATAGCAGTAATTCACGGAGATGTAACATTGCTGATTGCACCAAACTGAAACTTCCACCTCTTTAAATTTATCGTCATTCCTATTCCATTGAATTAATTCAAAGGTTATTTATTGATTTCAGTTTTAACTTGCCACATTAACTCTATTAAGATTTCTCATAATCAGCAGAAGAAACATGAAGAACACCTGCTCCATTTAGACTCTGGATTTTGATTGAAGTGTTATTTGAAAGTGAGGGCAGGGTTTTCAAAGAGTCCAATTTGTTGTTAGTTAACAGTTTGTGCAAGGATCACTATTTAGTCAGCCTTTAAGGTAAACTATTGTAGCTCCAGTTTAACTGCTACCAGTGTGTTCTTTGACCAAGAGATTTGGATCAATTGACCCAGTGTGAAGAGGTATCCTAGCAGCATAGCTGATCCTGCTATGATTTACTGCTCTATACTAAAAACATTGCAAGAATTAATTAACAACTGTCACTCCCTCTTCGGTAACAAACAATTACCATTCAGTTGGTATTTTAGCATTGTTTTAAAATGGATTTTTCCCTGCCCTGTATCTCTTGTTTTCTCTCAGAGCTCTCTCTATTCTCATAATGTGCAGAAGACAAACCAGCCACAATTCTATTCAATTGCATCTCTCACCTCGTATGTTATATATGTATGTGGACGCAGATTTTTCTCATCCCTGTGCTGAGAAACCCCATTTGCATTGGAAGCCTATTCCTCTGTATATTAGGTGAATCACTTTCTTGATATATTTAATTAGATTAGATTAGATTCCCTATAGTGTGGAAACAGGCCCTTCGGTCCAACAAGTCCACACCGCCACTTGAAACATCCCACCCAGACCCATCCCCCTATAATCCACACACCCCTGAACACTATGGGCAATTTAGCATGGGCAATCCACCTAGCCTGCACATCTTTGGACTGTGGGAGGAAACCGGAGCACCCGGAGGAAACCCACTTAGACACAGGGAGAATGTACAAACTCCACACAGGCAGTCACCCGAGGCTGGAGTTGAAATTTAGTCATGGGCTGCTGGTGTTTCTGACAGCCAACATTTATTGTCCGTCTGTAATTACCCAGAGGGCAGATAAGAGCCAAAATGTGGGTCTGGAGTTACGTATAGGCCAGACCAAATAAGGATGGTAGTTTTCCTTCCCTAAAGGACATGAGTGGTATGGAGTTTTTATGACAATGGTCGCCATTTGGCTGGTTACTTTTTAAAAATGTCTTTCTAAAATTGATTTCAAATTTCACCGTTTACCATGACAGGATTCAAACTCATATCCCCAGAACTTTAGCCTGACTTTATCGGTTACAAATGTAGTGTTATTACAATTACATCGACATCTCCCTGATGATTTGAGAATTACTTACTACTGACCCAGAGAACATTGGCATTTAATGTGCTGAAATGTCTCTGTTGTTATTTTAAAGAAAAGAATTGAGCTCTCCAAAAAACATTGCTGTTTATCAAAGATTCATCTTCACATTCAGTCCAAGCTTGTTGATTTACCTTAGCAATACTGGGCTGAAGTCCAACATATGAACGCACATTGACCTACAATCCACTCAGATTTCTGGTTTGAAATGGACCTGAGTTTGAGTTTCAGTGACATGACTAAAAATAATCATCTTTGATTTTTGTGCAAGAATGCATAATGAGGCTTAGCTGAGACCAGAAATTCATTACATGCTTGAAGCACCTGAACTCAAAGTGAAACATTGCCTAATTGATAGTCTGGCCCAGTGACCTCTGCTGTAAGTACACAATATTTTGACAAGTTAATGAGATTTCAATTGATTATGGTTTCTGCTGTTGATACTGGGTAATTGATACTTCTACTGCCTTGTAATAATGACTCTTTTTTACCACAGTGGGAGCAATTAATGAATGTTTAAAAGTTGTTTTTTTTTTAAAACATCATGTTATTCATTGGCTCTATGCAGTGGGTCAGTAGGCATTGAAGTGCCATTGCTTGGCCAAGGATGGCTTGAGGGTGCATGGATAAAGCATAATGCACGGTGTCATCTGTGAATTCCCAGACTGTACCCTGTACTCCAAGTCTAAACCATTAACATAGAACAAGTAAAGTAGTTAAACTAGTGCTCTGAAAACTCCAATGTGTAACGTTATTCAGTTTGAAAAGCAGCTGCTCGCCATTACCATGTTTCCTGTCACTCAGTCAGCTTTGTATCTGTGTAACCACTGTCCCTTCTATTCTGTATGGGCTTCAAATTACTGACTGCTTATACTATAGCACTTTTCAAACAGTAGTCGTGGAGAATGCGATGGGTGGAAATGGAGCCCAGGGGAAGAGAAAGACAGTGAGGCACACAAAGGGATGGGAAATGGCAGACCAGGGAGAAAGAAAAGCTGGTAATGGGGACCATAAGTAGGTGAAAATGGGTTGGATGTGCTGAAAGCAGTCCATATGACAGCCAGCTCTGGGCTGTATAGGTCGGTAAAGGAAATTGAAGAAGCTGATCAGGCCCTGAAATGTTTGAACTCAATACTGAGTCCTGAAGACTGCAGGGCACCAAAGTGAAAAATGAGATTCAATCCTTTCAGTTTGCACTGAACCTCACTGGAACAGAGTAGCAAGCCTGAGACAAAGATATTGGCTAGAGAGCACAGCAGTGCATTAAAGTGGCAGGCAGTCGGAAGTTTTGGGTCATTTCTGGTGACAAAACATAAGTGTTCCATGAAGTGGTGGTCCCTTTTGTGTGTTATCTCCCCTGTGTAGAGGAGATCACATGTGAGTAGTGAATAGAGTAGACTAGATTGAGTGAAGTACGGGTAAATCGCTGCTTCGTCTGCAAGGTCTGTCTGGGGCCTCGGACAAGGAAGGAGGTAAATGGACAGGTTTTACACCTTCTGTGATTGTGTGGGAAGGTGCCATGGGGGCTTGGGGAGTTGTTGGGAGTTAAGGAGGAAGTGAGCAAGGTGTCCCAGAGGGAATGGTCCCTGTGGAATGCTAACAAGGAAGGTGGGGTAACTATGTGTGTGGTGTTGGCATCCCACTGAAGGTAGCATAATAGCACCTTATGATCCTTTGCATGCAGATGCTGGAGGAGTGGAAGATGAGGACCGGGGATGTAATCAGTGTTGTGGGAGGGAAGAGAAGTAGTAATAGCAGAAGTGTGGAAAATAGTTCAGACATGGTTGAGAACCTGTCGACCATGGTGTTAGGGAATCTTTGGTTGGAAAAATGGCGGACATTTCTGAGGTTCATTGTTGCTTCTGGAAACGTACTGGTGAAAATGGTCCTTGGATATTTGAAAAGAATCAATACTGTCCAAAGTAGTTCATGGTATGTGAAATGAAAAATATGCTTCAGCTTTATCTAAATCCAATCCATTCATACACCTTCATTAAAACATCCTGACAAATGACTCCCGCAGACAATACTGTTCAGGTTAATGATGCCTCCACATCCCTGGCTATGTCAAATTCTTTGGCTGAAGTTAGCTTCCAATGTATCCTTTCCCAATTCCCATTAATAGCAGTGTCAGTGTTTTCTCTCCTTTGCAAAACCATCATTCTCTCCCCTTTCAGACTCCCTTTCCTCCAGAATTGGGAGATGTTCTGTAAAGGCACCAAATGGTTATTGGGAGCAAATCAAGTAAGCTTCCTGGTCCTGAATATACTTGTCTCCCCCCAAGTTCACAAGATGTTTTATAATGATACTTTATTTTACAGATCCAGCCTTTCTCCCATTGTTTCTTCTGGAAGCTGCACATTAAGGAAATCTGTTTTCAGAATGTTTAAATTTGACTTGAAGTGTTGCATCAAAAGTAAAGGGACAACTGTGCTTGTGACCTAGCAACCCTTGTCCTAGAAGCAGGACCAGTGAAAGCCATGTAACCAGAAGACAAAGAAGCTATTGCTGTAAAGCACAATGGAAAAACTGCAGCAGACAAGTGAACGGGAAAACAATGTTTATAAGCAGCTGTATGAATGCAATACTGTTAAACAGGATAGACACTTGAAGACAAGGTTATAGCAGATATTGTGAATTAGACAATTCAATGGCTATGCTTGAGTTTTGCCAGACTTGTCCATACCATTTACAGAATTTATGAAAAAGGTCAAACACATTTTTCTGGGAAATCTGTCCCATGAAAATTGTGATGAATCTAGTTAAGGAAGTTTTGCTGTTTGGTGATGACTATATTTGGGGGATTCAGAAAGAGTGGAGTTACCATTACACGTGATTCAAGAACCAAACTGATTTAGTGAGAAATGTGTCAGAGATCTTACATTCTGGAGACTGAGTTTGAAAACCTGTGGTGTCACATTTGGGTGGGGATTAACCTTTGTTCAATGATGAAATAACCCTTGTTGAATGATGAATAATTTATTTATTCCAAATCATAGAATTCTCCACAGTGTGGGAGTAGGCCATTTGACCATTGAGTCCACATTGTCCCTCTGAAGAGCATCCCACCCAGACTCACCCTCTATCCTATCCCTGTAACCTTGCACTTCCCATGGCTAATCTACATAGCCTGCACACCACTGGACACTATGGGCAATTTAGCATGGCCAATCCACCTAACCAGCACATCTTTTGGATTGTGGGAGGAAACTGGAGCATCTGGAGGAAACACGTAGACACTGGGATGAAAATACAAACACCACACAGATGGTCACCCCAGTCTGGAATTCAACCCAGGTCCCTGGTGCTGTGAGGTAAATTGGGGTCTCAAGCACAGCTTCAGGGGTTCTACAAGGTCTCTGCACAGTGTTCTGGTCCTCAAGGCGTCCCGCTCTGGGAATAGCAATGATGGCAACGATGCCCCAGGAGACCCAGGCTCTGCTGCTGCCACGACCTCACCAACACTGCCCAAGAGTCAGCCCAAAAGTCCAGGCTCTAGGCCTACTTCAGCCAGGAGTGCACACCCCGGGGTTCATCACTGAGTCCAGGCTCCAGGCCTACCACCACCAAGTATCCAGGCTCTAGGCCTACTACCACTGCCAGGAGTCCCAGCCCATGCCATCAACCCTGCAGCCACTGCACTGCTGACACTGCTCCAGCCTTGAAGATAAAGAAGAAAAGACGAAGAAAAGAAAAGAGACGAAAAGTAAATAGAATGAATGATGGATGTGAGTTTGCTCGCTGAGCTACTCACATCCAGAAACTCAACCTGAACTACAAATCTTCTCAAAACTCGCTAGAATGAATGATGTCACTGGCCTGGAGCAGACAGGCTCCAACAAGCCTGAACACTACCTACTGTACTAGATATAACAGTGTGGAGCTGGGGGAACACAGCAGGCCAGGCAGCATCAGAGGAGCAGGAAAGTTGATGTTTCAGATCGGGACCCTTCTTCAGAAATGCCAAATACTATCTCTACCTTGCCAGATCTGTGACTTCATGTAATTTGTAATGTCTATAATTTGTCTGTTAATTCATGTGGATGTTAGTTTATGCTAAAATAAAAAACTACCTAATATGGAATCTTAATGATTAATTTCTTCATTTGGAGTCCGTCATCAAATTGGCCTGTTTTGCTTTATTCCTCTTCCACAGACATGGGTCAACTCCATTTATCTGAAGGAAAATTTAATCTCCATGTCCATTTTCACATTATTATCCATACACTGTAGTCCACATCAAAATTAATTTTGGATACATTGCTTGTCCATGGAGAAAAATGTCAGTAAATAAATAATTTTAAAAATGGTCTATCACAGATATTTAATTTTTTCAATTTCTATAGAATAAGCCATTTGAGTACATTTCCTTCATCCGTATGTCAGCTCCTGCTAATGTATCTTATGGAGAAGATCACAACTTAGGTTTGGAGCCAATTTGTCCAGCATTTGAGGGATTGTTGTCTTTTACCGAGTGCATCTTCTTATATTAGAGTCAAAACTTGTGATAAATTTTCATCTGGAAACAGGATAGATAGGAAAACATGTTTTTAAAGAAAACAGTTGGTGAAATTTGTTTTAAGAATATTTCTAAAGTCCTAATATTTCTAAAGTGTTTACATTAATTGTAATGGGGACAATTGTAATTTTTTTGAATAGTATGAAATACTGGATTATGTCCCCTGGCAACCCTTTACCTGAAAACTGTATCGACAAGAAGGCAGTTAACATACAAGAGTCATATGGCTGGCAGGTAAGCTATTTATAAATAGTACAAAGGAATTATGCCACATACAGGAGAACAGAGATAGTGTGTTTATAAACAGCTATGGGTTATATAATCTGTTAAACGTGATAGAAAGCAGAAGACGGGCTTAAAGTAGAGATTGTGAATTAGACATCATGCCAAACATTGACACAGTGCAGTTGAAATACTTCATAACTATTGATTCTACAGTAATAGATCAGTAATCATTCAGCTCAGCAGTCTGACAGAGTCACAGAGTCATAGAGGTGTGTGGCTTGAAAACAGACCCTTCAGTCCAACTCGCCCGTGCCGACCAGACATTCTACATTAATCCAGTCCCATTTGCCGGAATTTTGTCCATATCCCTCTAAACCATTCCTATTCATATATCCATCCTGTTGTTTTTTAAATGTTGTAATTGTACCCACCTCCACCACTTCCTGTGGCAGCTTGTCCCATATACACAGCATCCTCTGCATGAAAAAGTTTCTTCTTAGATCCCTTTGAAATCTTTCCCCTCTCACCTTGAATTCTTTAATTTTAGACTCCACTACCCTGGCATAAAGATCTTGGCTATTCACCATATCCATGCTCCTCATGATTTTAAAAACCTCTATAAATTCACCCCTCAGCCTCCGAAGCTCCAGGAAGATAGCCTACTCAGCATCTCTCTGTAGCTGAAACCCTTCAAATAATGGCATCATCCTTGTAAATCTTTTTTGAACCCTTTCAAGTTTAACAACATCTTTCCTATAGCAGGAAGACCAGAACAAACTCAGCATAAACAATCAGGATAATAGTCAATGATTTCCAATGGGAAGGAATGGCATGTATGTCAAGCAATTTTGGAATGGCCAGAAGAAAAGAAGGGCTAACACATGAGAATGTTCCTTAAGACATTTTCTGCTGATCATAAAGCAGATGTAAGATTTGTAATCACGCTTTACTGTGAACTCACTTGCTTGAATTGCTTCCCATTGTTGATAGTGACAGGGTAGAGTAACAGAGTTGATAGCAAATAGCATGGAAAATAACAGCAACTGAAGGAAATTTAATGAAATGATACATAAATGGCAAATGAAAATTAAGGTAGAGAACTATGAAGGGGCACTTTATTGGTATCAAGCTGAGCACAGGTAACACAATTGAACAATTTTTGAAAGGGTGTAAATGCAGTGAGAGCTAGAGGTGTGCAGATGCAAATCTTGGAAGGTGATAGAGCAAGTTGACATGATTCATAAAAACAGGTTCGAGGGATACTTGGCTCCATAGACAGGGGAAGAGAATGCAAAGTAAGACCATTGTGCTTTACAAATCACTAGTTAAGCTCAGTTGGAGTAGTGTGCCCAATTTTAGGTATTCCACTTCACAAAGGGCACAGAGTTAATTTACTGTATATTAGTAACAATGAGGGCCTCTCGTTCCATGTAGAAACTAGAAAAGCTAAGATCCTTCTCCTTTGAATGGAAAAGGCTAAGGGGAGATTTAATGAAATGTTCAAAATAGTGAAGTGTTTTGGTAGAGTAAACAAGGAAAAACTGTTTCCTGTGGCATAAGAATCAGCAAACTGAGGAGGACAGATCCATGTTAATTAGCAACAGCATAAGAAGTAAGATGAAGAAAATTTATTTTGCAGAGAATTGTTAGGATCTGGAATGCACTGTAGGAAAGAGTAGCAAAAGCAGATTAATTAATAGTTTTGTAATGGTAATGGATAAATACCAGAAGGGCAAAATATTGAAGGCATATGAGGAATGGGCAAAGAGCTGGCAGGGGAGATGGTCAATTCAAGTTGAGAGCATTTAAAGTAAAAGAAAGGAAAATAAATGATTGCAAAAGAATAGGAGCCCAAAGACATTATTTTGTTTGCTGGTGGTGAAAAGGCCTGCATCTCACCTGAACTTAGTTCCATCAATAGGTGGTTGGTTTTTTGCCAGTGCTCAGAGCTTAGAGTCATAGAGATGTGCAGTGCGGAAACAAACCCTTCAGCCCAACTTGTCCATGCTGACCAGATATCATAGATGAATCTAGTCCCATTTGCCAGCATTGGCCCATATTCCTCTAAACCCTTCCTATTCACATCACCATCCAGATGCCTTTTAGATGTTGTAATTGTACCAGCCTCCACCACTTCCTCTGGTAGTTCATACCATATATGCACTATCCTTTGCGTGAAAACGTTGCCACTTAGGTCCCTTTTAACTCTTTGCCTTCTCACTTTAAAACTATGCCCTCCAGTTTTGGAATGCCCTACCTTGGGGAAAATACCTTGTCTATTTATCTTATCCATTCCCCGCATGATTTTATAAACCTCTGTAAGGTCATTCCTCAGCCTTCAATGCTCCAGACAAAATAGCCCCAGCCCATTCAGCTTCTCCCTATGGCCCAAACCCTCCAACCCTGGCAACATGCTTGTAAAACTTTTCTGAATCCTTTGAAGTTTCACAATATCCTTCCTAAAACAGGGTGACCAGAATTGCTCACAGTATTCCAAAAGAGGCCTAACCAATGACCTGTACAGTGCAACATGACTTCCTAACTCCTGTCCAATAAAGGCAAACATACCAAATGCCTTCTTCATTATCCTATTTACCTGAAACTCCACTTTCTAGGAACTGTGAACTTTTACTTCAAGATCTTTCTGTTCAGCAACACTCCCTAGGATCTTACCATTTAGAATATTTGTCCTGGCCTAATTTGCCTTTCCAAACTGCAGCACTTCACATTTATCTAAATTAATTTCCATCTGCCACTCGTCAGCCCATTTGGCTTCTCATTGTGTGGGAAATAATCAGAATGTTGTTCATTCTAATTCAGTTTTAGTCTACTAATTATCTTGACATTGTATTAAAAGTATATCTGTGAAAATGTTAGGAAACATCTCTTTAACAATACCCTTTAGAAGTGCACGTAGAAGATGTAAGTAATTCATTTTTGTATTTTTCCCTTTAAAGCAGTTACGGAATAATCAGAAAATGACATTCCTTTTGACATTTATGGTGTAACAAATTGTAGATTTGAGTACTATTTTAGTATTTAGAAACTTTTTTTAAAAAGAAATTAATGAATGTCTTAAGTCAGTTCTAGTCATGACTTGTTTTCTGACCGATTTTCTTTTCTCTAATTAAGTTGTAAAAGAATTATTGATAGGTAGAGTTGAACAGTCTTGCAGGCTGCAGCCTGTTCAGCAGGAGAATGTGTGCTGGTTATTCAGTAGAATGATGTAGCAAAAATTGTTCAGCATATTATGTTCCATGGCAAAGGGGCTAGACCAGCATATGTGCAACCTTCACATTAGAAGCCATCTTATCGCTTGCATTATAGTGGTGGCATCATGTAGCCTTTGACAGCAACAAAACAAATGCGCTGACTTATCTGTTATACACCTTCCATTTCTGGTTTGTCATTACCAATAAATCCTAATTATCTCTCTACAGTATTATTAATTGAAGAAATTGGTGAGCCAATAATCAGGATTCTGACATTGTAAAATAAAGCGATCTGTGCTAATTAAGTAAACTTATTGAACTGCTGGGATTTAAATGACATAATAATACTTTTAATCATCAGCTTTCATTAAAGGATACAATGAAGGACCGTACACTATCTCTGCATGGAAAGTTGTATGTGAAGGTTTGAATGTAGTAGTGTCTGGGATGTTTCCTTCTCCTCATGTAACTGGTTACAATGGTGCTTACCCTGTCTGAACAACATGGAATTGGTCTGTGATGTTCCCATCTTTGAGTTGTGAAGTGGCCAAGGTGATGGACATTAATTTCTAATTTCCTGTGTCTTGCAAGGTGGGCCAAGAAGCACTGGAAGCCTACATGTTCTTACTCTTTTGACCAGTTGATTAGAGCAAATATGAAATGATGTAATTAGTACAGTGTCTTTAGTGGAATGAATTGAGCATCTGGGGTTGCTATGTTTAGATGCACTCTCTCTGGAAATGCTTGCATTGCCACTGAGAGTGAGAGGTTGCCTGATGCTTCTCTGAATTTTTGCACACTGGTGGGTGTATCCTGAGCCTGTGTGTGGGGTTATTCTATTCTTTCTGATATTTTATTGAAATAGTATCTGGTTGCTAAGAATTATTTGTTTTATTGCTCTGATCTACATGAAGATGTATTGGTCTATGTGAAGGCACATTAAAACTCACATAGAGTTTATTTATGGCCAGGAAGTTGAAAAGGGATCCCGTGATCAGTGTTGACACACTGCAGATCTTGTCTGTGTAAATGACATCCAGATGCATTGGGAGCTTTCATCATTTCAGCATCTCAACCTTAATGATGCCATAGAAACAATCCTCACAAGGGGAAGTTTAAAACTAGAATTGGTTTTTTTTTGCATGAAAGAACGTTATTTTACAAATAACAGGTAGGGGCTTCTAGCCATGATCATTTGTATTTTGACTGTGTTTGAATAGTTATAAAAGAGTAGAATAAGATTCAAAAGAGTCTCTGCAGTATGATGCTCTGAGTGATTTGGCTGAAAGCATTGAGTAAGAAATCAGCTCAGTGTTGCTATAGTAACTGAAACCACCTTGTTGCCAAGGGTTTCATGACATGAATGTTTCAAGATGAGTGACACAGGGGTGACTGTCGTTGAGCAAAGCTTCCACTTGCTCCTTTTTGAAATAGACTCACAATCACTTTTAATAAAGACCTACATTACTTTTACTTTTGGGTCTTGACATTCCAGTAAGAGCTCCTTTTGATACAATTGCCTCTTTTTGGTGGAAAACTCTTCAATCAATTACAAGTTCAATTCCTATCAGCAGCTTTAGGTGTATTCACATAATCAGGACCATTGATTTCATAGGATAAGATTATTCTGCTTTGGTTAAAAAATTAGTCAGTGGCTCATTTCGCCTCATTCATTCAATGAACTGTTTTGGGGATCAACCTTAGATTTGTTATTTTGACCAGCTTCCAGCAAAATGTAAACTATTTGGAGCTGAGAGTTGCATGGGAACAGGAGGTCCATGAGACAACATCTAAAATGGATCTCAAGAACTTGCAGCAATAGAGTGGACCAACTACCTCCCAGGTCAGCTAAAGGGGACGGTCTGGTTAAAAGAAATATTGGAAAATTGTTTGGTGCAAATTGGCCTGCAATCAAGTACACTTTCTTAAGTTGCTTTTTTAGATCACAAATCTCTTCCCGTCCGGCCTTTGCACTTTCACATGTGTCTTATATTCAGCATGATAGGGGTAATATTGACAGAAAAAATAAGTGTTAAGTCACTTTTCCATTAGTATGTGAATTCAATACATCAATCATTTGGAGAGACTGTAGTGAAAACCGACTTTCACATCTAGTCAAATTTATCAAAAGCAGCAGCATTTGTTGGTATTTGGCAATGAATCTCTTCAGCCTATTTTGCTCTCCAAACTACTGAAATACTCAAAATACAGCAGTAAATAACTGAAATCAAAGATTAATATGAGGCCATGAGGCTTCATGGAATAAATCTAAGTGGCCCATTAATGTTTGTTTTGAAACTATTTCCACATTGATGACCTTTGGTTTGCGTAATTGTAACCAGTGGTTGACCAATCAGCTACTTGTTTCTGGCCAAATCTCACTCTGCACCCACATTCTGGGACCATTTAGAATCATCTTCACACCACTGCACTTGATCAAAGCTGCAACGTAAAAACTACGTGCAATGGTTTTAAGGAGGACAGTCCTTTTGCCTTTTAGCCCACAATCAAAAATAGGTAGAATAAAATGGCATGGTATTGACAATTCACATATGGTTGATTTAATGATTCTGAAAAGTCTTACATAGATTCATTTTATTTTTAAATATGGTGCTTGTCTGTCTAGATATTTGGTTGGCTACTTCAAGTAATCCATGAATTGGTGTCTTTATTTGGTGAGAGGGAGCTTCTCTGCAGTGAAACATGGTATGTATGGAAGATGCAAAATGTGACATATGTATAACTGCAGATGTTTGGTAGTGGTGGTGGTGACTGGTTTTGTAGGAGTGTCAAGTTGGTGGAGAACAAAGATATTGGAAATTAAGAGAAATCTGACAGCAAAGTTTACCAGGCATTAGAGAGATGATTTTCATTAGAAATAGGATTGATGAGAGTAAAATGAATAAGAATATTTAAGAAAGGAGGTAAGCAGAAGGCTGGAAATTAAGGCATGTTATCCTGACTACTAGTTGTTGGTAAGAATTGAGAGGCCATTATTAAAGATGAGATTGCAGAATACTTGAAAGTGCATGGTCAAATAGGTCTGAGTCACATGGGGACGTGAGGGGAGTTCATGCCCGACAAATCTGTTGGATAATGAGAAAGTTAGACAAAGGAGAGCCAGTAGACATAAGCTATTTGGATTTCAAGAAACCCTTTTCACAAGCTGCTGCACAGAAGGCTGCTAAATTAGATAAGAGTGCATGGTGTTAGGGGCAAGGTATTGGCATGGATAGAGAGAATTGGCTGACTGATAGAAAGCAGAGAATGAGGATAAAGGAGTCTTTTTCAGGATGGCGACTGGTAACTAGCTGCATTCCTTAGGGGCCAGTCTTGGGAATACAGTTTTCACAGTATTCATTAATGGTCTGGATGAAGGAATTGAGGGCATTGTTGATAGGTTTGCAAATGACACAAAGTCAGGTGGAGGGATAGGTAGTTTTGAGGAAGCAGAGTGGCTGTTGAAGGATTTGGACAGGCTGGAGAGTGGGCAAAGAAATGGCAGATAAATTAAATGTCGGAAAGTCTGGGGTCCTGCACTTTGGTAGTAAGAGTAGAAGCATAGTCTATTTTCTGAATGGGAAAAGGTTTTGAAAATCTGAAGCAAAAAAGAACTTGACAGTCCGAGTTCACAATTCTCCGTAGGTTAACATGAAGAATCAGTTATTCGTTAGGAAGGCAAATGCAATGTTAGCATTCATTTCAAGGGCGAGAGAAGAAGAGTAGAGATGTACTGCTGAGGCTGTATGAGGCTCTGGTCAGACCACATTTGGAATACTGTGACCAGTTTTGGGGTCCTAACGGATGAAAGGCTGGCATTAGAAGGGGTTCAGAGGAGGTTCACAAGGATGATCCCAGGGATGAAGGGCTTGTCATTGGAGGAGCAGTTGAGAACTCTGGATTTAGAAGGATGAGGGATGATTTCTTTGAAACTTAAAGAAGACTGAGATGCCTGGATAGAGTGGACATGGAGAAGATGTTTCCACTAGTAAGAGAGAGTAGAACCAAAGACAGAGCCCCAGACTAAAGGGATAATCCTTTGGAACTCGGATGAGGAGGAGTTTCTTCAGTCTGAGGGTGTTGAATCTGTGGAATCCATTGTCACAGAAGACCGTGGAGGCCAAGCCATTGAGTGTCTTTAAGACTGAGAAAGATGTGGTATTAATCAGTAAGGGGATCAAGCGTTACAGGGAGAAGGCAGAATATTTGGATTGAGAAACATATCAACCATGATCAAATGGCAGACCCACTGGAATGAATGGTCTAATTCTGCTCGTATATCTTACGGGGATGATCAGGGAAAGGTGGAAATAGTTAATAATAGCAAAATAGGAAGGAAAATTATTTGATATCACTTAAGGCAGTAGGAAATAGGAGCAGGAGTAGGCTATTCAGCCCTTCGAGCCTCCTCTGCCATTCAATGGGATCATGGCTGATCCAACACTTCTCATGTCCAGTTGTCCTTTTTCCATAACCCTTGATTCCCCTACAGATCAAGAAAGTATCCATTTCAGTCGTAAATACACACCAGGACTCTGCCCACAGCTCTCTGTGGCAAGGAGTTCCAAAGACTTACAACTCTTAGAGAAGCATTTCCTTCTCATCTAAATCTTAAATTAGTGTCCATCTTTTCTGGGACTATGCCCTCTGCTCCTAGACTCTCCCTTGAGGGTAAACACGCAGGAACATAAAAACATAAAAACGCAAGAACCAGGAGCAGAAGTAGGTCATCTAGCCTTTCGAGCCTGCTCTGCCACTCAATAAGATCATGGTTGATCTTTTCATGGCCTCAGTTCCACTTACCCACCCTCTCAACATAACCCTCAATTCCTTTACTATGAAAAGATCTTTCTATCTTAGCTTTAAAAACATCCAATAAGGAAGCCTCAACTACTTCACTGGGCAGGGAATTCCACAAATTCACAGACCTATGGGTGAAGATGTTCCTCCCCAATTCAGTCCTAAATTTGCTCCCCTAATTTTGAGGCAGTGCTCTCTTGTTCTAGTTTCACCCACCACTGGAAACATCCTCCCTGCTTCTATGTTATCTATTCCCTTCATAATTTTTTATGTTTCTATTAGATCCATCACCTCCCCCCCACCCATTCTTCGAAATTCCAATGAATGTAGTCTATTCAGTCTCTCCTCATAAGCCAACTGTCTCAACTCTGGAATCAACCCAGTGAATTTCCTCTGCACCCCCTCCAGTGTGAATACATCCTTTCTCAAGTAAGGAGACCAAACTTGCATGCAGCATTCCAGGTGTAGCCTCACCAGCACCCTGTACAGCTGCAGCAAAACCGCTCTGATTTTGAAATCAATCCCCCTGCAATGAAGGACAAAATTCCATTTGCCTTCTTAATTGTCTGTTGTACCTGCAAACCAACCTTCTGCAATTCATGCACAAGGACACCCAGGTCCCCCTGCACAACAGCATACTGCAATTTTTTACCATTCAAATGGTGATCGTTTTTACTGTTATTTGTATCAAAATAGATGACTCCACATTTATTAAATTGAATTTCATCTGCCATACCTTCTCCCACCCACTTAAACTATCTATATCCCTCTGCAAGCTTTCAGAGTCTTCTGCATACTTAGCACTACCACTCATCTTAGTGTCTTCTGCAAACTTTGACACACTACATGTGGTCCATAACTCCAAATCATCTGTGTCAATTACAAACAGTTGTAATCCTCTCAGCAATTACTGTCATGCCCTTTACAAATTATATTTGTTTCAATAAGATCACCTCTTATATTTCTAAACTTCAGTGAGCAGAGGCCTTTGCTCATAAAGCAGTCTTTCCTGACTAGGGTTCATCCTAGTGAACTGAATAAACTTCAGTTGAAAGTTATTCTTTGTGCTAAAAATGAAGATTTACTAGATTTGAATGAAAACATTCTCAAAAAGTTGCCAGGCAGAAAAAAAGAAACATGGGCATGGATCCAATAGACAAAGACCCTGATAGCAGTCTATAACCTTTGTATGTTTCTACACCTTCCAATGCCATTAGGAATGCCATCACATAAACATGGGCTCAAGTTTGGAGCAGTTATAATGTTCCAACTAAGTTTGTATCCGAAATAAAGACTTTGTCATACAACATCATACAACAAGGAATAAAAGCAAAAATTGTTTGGATGCTGGAAGTCTGAAACAAAAACACAAAGTGCCAGGAAAGCTTAGCAGCTCTGGCAGCATCTGTGGAGAAACAGTTCATGTTTCAAGTTGAATTTAATTTCATAGGAACTCTGATATTATTGGAAATATTGATAGTTAGGAAGCTGTTTTCTTCAATAACATGCTGAAATTATAACAGGAAGATTTCAAGAAATACTGTGTTTATTTCTTCAACAATGCTGAGCTCATCAGATCTAAATGTGTCTTTTCAATTCTGGAGATAAACAGTTGTCAATTAAACTTTTTGATGCAAGTTTTTGTTCTTTTGAGGCTGTTCATAATGATTAAACCATAAGTTTGTAACGTATGTTGCTAATATGTGTGATCTGCTGATGAATCAAATTATGTCATGATTATCTGTGTAACATATCAATTGTTATGACATTTAACCTGTTTCCCTCATTCAGCAATTGTTTGTATTAATGAATTGTGGCATGATTACTGTTTTCTTGCCATATACCTTAAGTGCTCATTCAGGCAATTGATAATGTGATACTAAAAACAAGAGGCAGAGTTTTACACTAAAATGTTGTTGCGTATCCAGTCTGTGTGTCGCTGCCAAAGCATTATCCAGCAGTGGCTGTGCCAAGGAGGTGCAACAGACTGAGGGTCAATGCTGTCAGATGGTCAGGGAGTAGGTAGTCGGTGTGCCTGTGGGCAATGACCAATGTTCCTTCCCTTTTGAAAGCCCTACGCTCAATGCAGCTCCCTCCCTCATAGGTCAAGTTGGATACAAGTTAACCATGACAGCTCTGGCCATTCACTGGAGCTTAGAATGAATAGAGAGAGTCTCATAGAAACATAGGTCCTAAGAGGACCAGGCAGACTAAAAATAAGATGATGACTGGGCAAACACATTCCAAGGACAAAGGTTAAGCCATTTTGAACTGAGATGAAGTGAAATTTCTTCATCCAAACAATGGTGAACCTCAGCAAGAAGATACAAATACCCCCTAGTCACTGCTTGCCATTTGGAAAATGACCCATTTATTCTTATTGTTTACTGTCAGCTAACTCATTTTCTACCCATCTCAACGCATTATCCTCAATTCCACATGCTTTAATTCCACGTGCCAGTCTTTAAAGTGGGATATAATCAAAAGCCTTATGAAAGTCCAAGTAAGCCACTCCCATTTCTCTTTTGTAAATCCATGCTGACTGTGTCTGATTCTACTATTGTTTTCAAAGTGCTCTGTGATTAAGCTCCTTGATAATGGACTCTAGCATTTTCCTCACTTCTGGTGTTAGACTCACGGGTCTATAATTCCCTATTTTCTCCCTACCTCCCTTTTTAATTATTAGTGTTACATTAGCTACCCTCAGATCTGTAAGAACTGTTTCAGCGTCTAAAGAATTTTGGAAGATGACCACAATTGTATCCATTATTTCTAGGTCAACTTTCTTAAGAAATCTGGGGTATGGATTATTAGGTTTGATTGGATTTATCAGCCTTTAACCCCATCAATTTTTCCAACACCTTTTCTCAACTTATACAGAATTGATTCAGTTCCTCCGTCTCACTAAATTCTATTATTTCTGGTACATTATTCATGACCTCCTTTGTGAGGGCAGAAGTGAAGTATGAATTTATATTGTCAGTCATTTCTTTGTTCTCTATTACGCTTCTCCTGTTTCTGACTATAAGGGACCTAAATTACCTTTCCACAATCTTTTTCTCTTTGCATACTGATAGAATATTATAAAATAAACATTGTGTAATTGTTGGTAGAGGTCAGAAATTCAGAGCTGATATCCAGGCAGGCACTCAGCTGTTTCAAGAAAGGAATGTATGTCTCGACTTCACCCTAGAACATATAAAATATAAATAAATTACAGGCAGAAAAAGACTGCAATCTACCTTTATCCTATTCTACGCCTCAATGGCTCAGCTCTCATGGTCAAACACTTCTCTCCACAACCATCCTTACAGCCTTATTTTCTCATGGGTAGAACAAAAATCAGAAAAATATGAATCCCCAAGGCAGAGATAACAAGGTGTAGAGCTGGATGAGCACAGCAGGCCAAACAGCATCAGAGGAGCAGGAAGGCTGACATTTCGGGCCTAGATCCTTCTTCAGAAAGGTATTCCCAAGGCATTCTGCTTTTATGCAACCTATAAAAGTATTGTTGATTAAAATATATTAACTTTCGTATTGCTATTTCAAATGTTCATTTGCTTGTTTCGTTAATTTTTCAACGGCCTGCTGAAGAACTTAAAATTACATTACCCCAATAAAGTACAGACTGTTTGTATGTAACAAGAAAAGCAACCTCATAGTGATAAGTGCAGAAACCTCATGGTATTCCTTCCTCTAGATAGAAAAAGAGGTGCTCTGTTACTTTCTACACATTCTTACAAATTAGATTTGTAAGTTCCCACTGTTTCTTGAATTCCTTCTGTTTCAATTTTGTACAACAATTGGCCAGGCTGACAAGTGTTCAAGGACAGACTGGGCCTGCAGCAGGTGGTAAGAGAACCAATAAGTAAAAATCTTATGTGATCTCAACTTCATTGATTTACCTCTCACCAATTCAGTATAGTGTTGATAGGAGCGATGAACCCACAAAATCTTTGAGAATCTGAAGTGTTATCTTCATAATGAGAATGCCTCAATAGTGCAATTTTAAATTATCATTGGACAAATGGGATAGATTAGGAGCAGATCTTGCAGTTAAGTACACGGTATCAATGAGTACCTGTGGAACGTAAGCAGTAACAGAATTATAGTCTTCCACAATTTGTAACCTCATGGACTGGCATAGCTCTCACTGTACCATTACAAACATTATGAGGAATCAATCCTGGTTCAATGGAGACCATGCAAAAGAATGTAGGAGTAGCTCCGGTAGCTATAATTGAGGTGACAATGTGGTGAAGCTACAGCACAGCGATACAAATAAATGGAAACCACATGTTTGTTGGCAGGGATAAGGAAGCCTACAGCTGATAGATCACATCAAATTTCTGTGGTTTTTGTTACAACTAGTTATTAATGGTAGCAGTTTTGGACAGTTAAACAACTAACAGGAGAAGAAGATCATAGAACATTTCGGCCATCAGGGATGGCCCATGAGGTTGTTGACTTGCTTGCTGAGCTGGCTTGTTTATATTCAGATGTTTCATTGCAATGCTAGGTGACATCATCAGTGGAGTATCCGATGAAGCGATGTTATTTATACTATCCGATCCATTATGGTGAGTCCTGTCATTTCCGGTATTGATCTGTGTTGGTTTGTATATGGGGTGCAATTCTATATGTTTGTTGATTGAAATATGGGTGGAGAACCATGCCTCTAGGAATTCCCAAGCATATCTATGTTTGGCTTGGGCTACTATGATTATTTTGTCCCAGTTAAACTGATGGCCTTCATTATCCGAATGTACAGATGTTAAGGAGAGTTTGTTGTGCCGTTTTGCTGCTAGCTGATGTTTGTGTATTCTGATGGCTAGTTTCCTTCCTGTCTGTCCAATGTGATGTTTGTGGCAGTCATTTGTAAACCACGTTCCTTCTGCATGTTGTGGGAATGGGGTCTTTAATTCTTGTAAGTGTTTATCGTGGAGTGGCTGTGGAATTGTGAGCCACCATCACTCCTAAAGATCTTAGGATTCTTGTTGTTAGTTCTGACATTTTCTTGATGTAGGGCAGTGAGACCAGTGTGTGAGGGAATACTGTGTCCTCCTGTTTTTGTCTGTTTTGTAGGCATCTGTGGATGAAGTTGGGGGATATCCATTTAAGGCAAGGATCTTGTATAAGTGTTCTTCTTCTGCCTGGCGTAATTCTGGAGTGTTGCAGTGAATGGTGGCTCATTTAAATAGTGCCCTAATGCAGCTTTGTTTGTGGACTTTGGGGACGTTGCTGTGGAAGTTGAGGATTTGATCTGAATGGGTTACTTTTTTGAATACAAGGTTTGGAACTCCCCGTATGTTAACATCCAGTAACAGAAGTAGATTGTTGTTTCCTTCTTCCCTTGTGAATCTAATCCCCATGAATATGCTGTTAATGAGATGGTGGGTGTCTTCTAATTTATTGTGTTTAATGATGACAGATGTGTCATCTACATAAGAACCAAAAGAACTGTGGATGTTGTAAATCAGGCACAAAAACAAAGTTGCTGGAAAAGCTCAGCAGGTCTGGCAGCATCTGTGGAGGAGAAAACAGAGTTAACGTTTCAAGTCTGGTGACCCCTCCTCAGAACTGATGGTGGCTGGGAAAATGTCAGTTTATATGCAGAAAACAGGGAGGTGGGTGGGGTAGGAGTAAACAATAGGATAGAGCCCAAAGAGAGAGATAGACAGTTGGACAGATAAAGGAGTTACTAACAATCAGGCAGGGAGGGTGAATAGTTGTTAATGGGGACTGTTATTAACTAACAACAAGGGCTGTGTAGTGGCAGGCTAAGTGGTAACAAGTCCTGGTGTGAGGGGTGTGGGGCTTTGACAAGGGAGCCTCCAAAATGTCCACATTCTTCCTCAACCGAAGATTCTCCAGCTCTATTGTTGACAGGACCTGAGAGAATGGGATGGAGTCTATACAGGAAGTGGGGTGTGAGGATGTATAGTCCAGGTAGCTGTGGGAGTCGGTGGGTTTGTAATGGATGTTAGCGGCCAGTCTATCCCCAGAAATGGAAACAGAAATGTCAAGGAAGGGAAGGGAGGAGTCAGAGATAGACCAGGTGAAAGTGAGGGCAGGTTAGAAGTGGAAATTGTCATCTACGTCTCTGCATCATTATTGCTAAACGCAACAAATTAGAAGAGACCCACACCTCATTAACAGTGTATTCATAGGGATTAAATTCACAAGGCAGAATGAAACCAGCAATCAACTTCCATTCCTGGATGAAACGGGGAGTTCCAAACTTCAGTGTATGGAAAAGCAACCCTCACTGATCAAATCCTTAACATCCACAGCAACCACCCCAATTTCCACAAACAAAGCTGCATTAGGACACTATTTAGATGGGCCAGAATACACTGCAACACTCCGGAACTTCGCAGGAAAGAGGAAGAACACTTTTCCAAGATCCTCGCCTTAAATGGATATCCCTAAAACTTCATCCACAGATACCTACAAAACAGACAACAACAGGAGGGCACAGTATGCTCTAACACACTGGTCACACTGCCCTACATCAGGAACATGTCAGAACTGAGAACAAGACTCCTAAGACCGCTAGGAATCATGGTGGCCCACAGCCACTCTATGTCAAACTTTTACAAGGATTAAAGACCCCATTCCCACAACATGCAGAACCAATTTGGTTTACAGAATACCATGCAACTGCTGCCACAACCATTACATAGGACACATAAAAAGGGAACTAGCCATCAGAATATATGAAAATTATCTGGCAGCAAAATGGCACAATGAACTCTCCTTAAAATTGGTACATTCAGGCAATGAAGGCCACCAGTTTAACTGTGACAAGGTAACCATAGTAGCTGAAGCCAAACATAGATACGCTTACAAATTCCTAGAGGCATGGTTCTCCACCCATATTTCAATCAACAGACATGTAGAATTGGACCCTATATGCAAAGCTATACATATCAATACCAGACTCACCATAACAGACTGGACAGTACAAATTCCAAGCCGAGTAGAATAACATTGCTTCATCGGAGGCTCCACTGATGATGTCACCTAGTATGGTGATGAAACATCTAAACAAAAACAAGCCAACTCAGTGAGCAAGTCAACAACCTAATCCACAACTCTAGCTACAGATCTTGACAATAATTTAAGTGATGGCAGAGCCAAACATGTGAGTGTGAAAGATATTGCTAAAGTATTTGCAACCATCTTCAGACAGAAATACTGTGCAAATGTCTGGCTTGGTCTTTCACTGAGGTCATGAAAATGATAGCTATTCTTAAATTAATTTGATTCACTTCACATGATATCAAAAAATGGCTCAACACACTGGAGACAGGAAAGTTTATGCCATTTCAACATACTGGCTGTAGTAATGAGGAATTAGATTCAGTACTATATTCAACCCTAGCCTAGTTGTTTCAGTCTAACAGTAGCACTGGCATTTATTTAGTAAAGTAAAAAAGATGTCCAACTATGTCCTGTTTGCAAAAAGCAGTGCAAATCCAATCAGTTCATTACAGTTCTATCAATTGGTCTCAATCATCAGCCAAGTGGTAGAAGGGGTCATTCAACATACTGCCAAGCAGCAATGTATCATCAATAATTTGGTGACTAATGCTTGGATTTGATTTTGTCAGTATGGAACAACTTCAGATCTCTTTCAGATCAGTCCCAGCATAAACAAATCAGCTGAATTTCAGAAGCAAAAAGAAAACAATTGCCCCTGACATCAGGATAACATTTGACCATATATGGCAACAAGAAACAGCAATAAAATTGAAGTCAAAGGGAATCAAGAGAAAACATTTCACTAGCTGAAGTCATATTCAGCTCACAGGAAGATGCTACTTGGAAGCCAATCACCTCAGTACCAGAAGTTTGATGGAATGTTTTTTACTCATCTTGGTTGAGTGCAGCTCCAATAAGATTGACATCATATTAACCAACTTAAATACTCAATCAAAAATTGACAGATCATGGCTGCAGTGTATGATACCTATGAAGTGCACTGCAGCAACTCATCAAGGCTTCTTTGGTAGCACCTTCCCATTCGACAATTTTGACCACGGCGGCAGATGCAAGGAAATGCCACCATGTTCCATTTCAGCTCAAAAATCATCCTGACTTGAAAAATGTCACCACTAGTCCTTCACTGTTGCAGGTCAGACTCCTGAAACTCAGTTTGAGATAGGAGTGTGAAAGTATTTTCACTGCTTTGACATCAGCAGTTCAACAATGAAGTTCTTTATCACCTTCACAAGGGCGCTTAGAGATAAATGTTAAATTCTATCCCAGGCAGCACAATGCATCCTATAGAGTTATAAAAGAAAGATCCACACTATTCATTCAGTACCTCAATCACTTTCCTTCTTTATTCCTGTAATAAGTCCCACAATTCCTTTTCAATTATTCATATGTGTCTAAAATATTTCTGAGGTCCCTATTCCCATACTATATTTAGATTTGTAAAGATGTTGCCTGGAATGGAGAATTTTTGGTTAGTAGTAAGGTTTGCTAGCTGACAGAGTGAGGGCGTGTAAGAAGGGTATAAGATCTGGTTGATTATGAATTTTGGCTATTGATGGTGATGTGAGGAGATGCTGGGAGAGAAATGAATGAGTAGTTGAGTGATGCTGTAAGGCACATTGGTCAGAGGAGTAGTCGCAGGAAAAGTCAGAAGGTGACAGATGCCACTTAAAAATTGCACTCATTGACCTTTCCTGACCTATTGGGATCATGAAACATTCTTTCAATCTTGTACTGGGCAGGGGGAGGTTCGCTCAATTGGCTAGGTGACCATAGTGCAGAGCAAAATAATCACTATATCAGCTGAGAGTTTTTTGAAACCTGCCTCCTCACTTTACCCCATGCTTATAAAGTAGTTACCCTCAAGCTATATATAACTCTATAATGAAGAGAGATGCCTGTGTTATTTTGTGGACTATATCTCTATACCAATCTTGTGCCAGGTGCTGGCCAACACATCCCTCTTGTTTACGACTTCTGCAAAGGTCAGCCATGCCCTTTTAACTTGGGTGGTTGGCCTCTTCTTCCCTTCTTGAGGAAACAGGGGCTCACCTCTTGCCCTCATTACTTTCAGCACAACTTCCAGGATAGAGTCAGAGCATCTGGGTCAGTGAACGTGGGCAGCCTTCTCATGTTTTCCTTTTATTTATTTGTGATGTGGAGGTGCCACTGTTGGATTGGGGTGGATGAAGTCAGAAGTCACATGACACCAGGTTATAGTCCAGCAAGTTTATTTGGAGAGCTGTTCCTTCATCAGGTTAAGTGGAGGGAAATGCACAGGAACAGAATTTATCGGCGGAGAGATAATTACAAGATAATTCTAGGTAATTATGAGTGTCAACAGATAGTACAAATGATGTGAGTGTAGTGTCGATAAGTTGAATAACAAGTATTTACAGATGATCAAAAGTGCCAAACGGTGTGAGTATCGTGTCAACAGCTGAATAGCAAGTGAAGGGATGGCATACGATCTGATTAATTAAAGCAGGGAAGTAATTACAGAAAAAAGATAATGATCTTCCCTCTACTTCACCTGAGAAAGGGGCTATGCTCCAAAAGCTTGTGTTTTCAAATAAACCTGTTGGACTATAACCTGGTGTCATGTCACTTCTGACTTTCGATTTATTTGCCTCCCGTAACCTCCATAAACAAGGTTTGTTTGAAGAAGGTTATGTAAAGACAGAGGTCCGACCACGAAAGGATTTAAACAGTGATGAAAATATTATTTCTAAGGCACTAGGGCATCCAGGTGCCACTGGGAGGATTATTAGCGTGAAATAGGATATAGCATCAAAGCTTTGGATGCATCAAAGTTTACTTTAAGGCAGGAGAACAGCTAAGAGAGTATTGAAATTATTGAATCTGAGACTGAAGAGATTAGATGTAAGTACTGCAGTTCATTTGAAGCAGGAGCCTCTTTATTATTGTTTAAGAAAGATTGAGCTGTATGCTCAGCAAACAAGGACATTTCACAAACAAAAGGCACAGCTTTTAGAATTGGTTCATGAGAGTAACATGACAAAGTGCTGCAGGTTTTGTCCAATGGAAATGCTTTCTAAACAGTAAAACACTAGTATGGGTTTCTTTATAAAGGTCACTACGGGATTAAAGGCTCACAAAACTGCTTAGAATTAGGGGTTAAAAGCTTTTAGTACATTAATTCCATGCAGACCTAAATTAATGCTGTTGCCCTGTAGACAGTCCTTCATTGTATTTTGCACTGTAGGACAGAATCAATGTCCTGAATGAAACTGGTGTTGGCATCCTGAACAGAATGTGAATTTGTCCTGTATTGAATAACAGTAATTTTCACTCACTGGCTTAAATACTTATGGCTACGTCGGCCAATAATTTGAATTAGGAAATTTCCTGATTCACTACATTCACCTTGTATAAAGTATCCCAGTACACAGTTGGCTTAACACTTGACTTGTGAGGCCTGAAATGGATACAGGCATACCAATCCTGGAAGTGGAGCATAGATGCAGTGTTCATTAGGAGGTCCGCCATAGTTATCTTAGATCTTATCACAGTTGTTTTAGAAGTTGCTTGTCCCTACTGTCTTTACCCCTCATGACTTCTCAGCTGTTACCCCTATGTTCTCTCCTATCTCCATGTCAGTTTGGCTGCCATCCATCCTCATGTTCCCTCATAATGTCTGTGCCACCTCCATAGCCAATCAGTCAATATTCCTGGGCAGATCTCAGTCACCATGGGGAGATTAAAAAAAATGCTTTTGACAAGCTCACATGGCTTTCATTCCTATAATTTAGTGGTGAAAAAAAATCCATGAAAGCCATTCAGAGCTTTTAAACTTCCTCAAGTATTTAATTCCTTAAAAAAAATGTATATTCCACTAACTATGTCAAAGACAGCTAATTCTTTCCTAGCCTCTTCAAGCTTTGAACTTGGAACCTCCTGCTGACATAATTGTAGCTTTTGAAACTTAACGAAGCAATTTGTGACTGCTATATTGTGGATTGAGATCTTTGTAATACCAAAAATGGAGGCCATTTCAACTCTCAATTAATTTTAAATGGATCACAAAATATGTGATATGTTACAATATGTGGATAATGCCCATCCTATGCCGTTACCGACAGAATTGGTTTCAGCTGGAAATTGGTTGTAACTTCTATATCTGGACCCTGCTTGCCATTTTTTAAGGCTTGTGGAATCTTCCCGACTTTGTGAAAATTTGGTGTATCTGATTTCATGACACAAGAGGCTTGTGATACAAATACACTTTCCACCCAATTTAATTGGTCTCGAGATGAACATATTCTTCTTTTCCATGATGTCAGTGCATTACTCACTGCTAGGTAATCAGGGAGGGATGAAAATCCTGAGGCATCAGCATGGAATCCAGCCTCATGGAAGATAAATTAAAGGGCCTCATGCGTTTGGGTGAAGAAGTCTCAAAGGAAGGTTGCAGATGGCCAGGCACAACAGTGGATGAAAAAATACTTTAAGAGTTTGATTGTCTGCAGTGGTCCCTTTAAGAACCAATGGTAATGGTGCTGACTTGCTAGCTCCAAAATGCAGCATATGCTCAGCATACACTGCACACATTGGAATATAGAAATTGTATTGAGATCCAATTGATATCATGGCACCTTGATGTAGATATTTGAGAGAAGCACCTGCTTGCTTCAGATGGGTAATGGAGCCACCTGTGCCTTGACCTCAATCAAAATGGCAGTGAGGCATTTGGCAACTGGAAGACCTGGAATTTCTGCCATCCCACTTTTAATGAACCACTACCCTACCCCTACCCAAAAAAAGGAATAAAGTTCAGCACGACTTGTTTTATGCCTAGCCTGCGTTTTAGTTGCTAGTCATCAAGGACAAGGTGACATTGAGGGATGCAATGGCCCAGTGGTATTATCACTGGACTGTTAATTTAGAAATCCAGACAGTGTTCTGGGGACCTGGGTTTGAGCTTCTCCAGCAACTTTGTTTTTGTGCCATCCTTACCTGGTCTGGCCTACGTGTGACTCCAGACCAACAGCAATGTGGTTGACTCTTAACTGACCTTTGGGCAATTATGAATGAGCAATAAATGCTGCCTAGCCAGCGATGTCCTCATCCCGTGAATGAATAAAGGATCAGTTGTCCATTACTACATGACTAGAGCTAGTAAGATTCGTGGGAAGCTGATTGTATTGTGGTAGTGTCAGACCAGTGATTTACTAGCCCTTGGGCTTAATAGTTACTATTGCAACTAGTGAAATTTATATCCAATTAACTTGGAAGTTCAAATAATTCATTAAAAAAATTCTAGAATTGAAAGCTGCTGTCAGTAATAGTGACATGACACTAGCATTGATTGTCATAAAATCCATCTGGTTCACTGATGCCCTTTTAAGAAGGATATCTGCATTCACTAACTGGTCAGGCTGACAGGTAACATCGATGTGGTTGACTCTTAACTGCCCTCTGAAATGTGGTTAGCGAGCTATGTAATCGTAGAAAAGCACCACAGAGAAAGTCAGAAAAAAATAAAAGTGATAGAGCATTTCATTGTCTGGACATTATGAATAATACAGCACATCAATGTGTTATCATTGAAGTCCTCTGTAATAATGTTTGAAGACTTGCAACAAATTTGGAAGAGGTGTTATATTCATAGAATCATACCATGCAGACAATGGCCCAGACATAACCACAGCATCCTTGGGTATATGTCCAACAGAGGTGGCAGCACAATGGTATACAGCCAGGAAGGTGTTGCACTGGGAATCTTCCAAATTATGTCTGAACCCTACCCACAAGTTCTCATGGCATCAGGTCAAACAAGGATAAGGAAACTTCCTGTTGATTACTACTTCTCACCTCTTGCTCCTGTCCTCACTATTAAAAGTGATGAATTACGATGAACCAATGAACCTCTCCTCTACACAATCCTTTGAACAAACACTGACAATAGCAAAGACACAGAATATGCTCTGGGTGAGGGACTTCAAAGTCAGTCACACATCTAGCTGCCATTTAAGTTCACAGTGCACTCTTCAAAGCCATCTGAGTGTCTGAGACATAAAGAAATATCCCTTTCTCCTGTACAAAAACAGTTCATTGCAACATTTACAAAGAAAATAAGCTTTCACTCCCAACTTTCTTCATATAGAATCCCTACAGTTTGGAAACAGGCCCTTTGGCCCAACAAGTCCACACAGAACCTCAGAGCAGTCCACCTAACCTACACACCCTTGAACACTATAGACAACTTAGCATAGCCAATCCACCTATCCTGCACATCTTTGAACTGTAGAAGGAAACTAGAGCACCTGGAGCAAATGCACACAGACACAGGGAGAATGTACAAACTCCACGCAGACAGTTGCCAGGGGTGGAATTGAACTCAGGTTGCTGGTACTGTGAAGCAGCAGTGCTAACCACTGAGCCACTGTACCACCCAGTATAACCTGAACATCCCATTCAGCTGAAGGCTACATCAGGATGCAGTAAAACAGAGACCAGGCGATTGAGGAATCTAAATAAAGAGTTTCATTCATTACTATCAGAATTAATTTCGTAAACATGACAACACATATTCAAGGGGATCCCTTTGTGCAACTAATAAGTATTTTACATTTACTTCCTCTTCCTCCTATATGATGCAATTGCTATGGCTTTATCTGAGCTGGAGGCAGGCTGCTTGATCTCCTGGCCCGTAACATCCTCTGGGCTTTGGAGCTTGTGAGGAGCTTGCCAAAGATTGCCCCAACTGCTCCTGTGCAGATGCTGACCTGGTCACCAGGCAGGAAACAGCAAATTGAGTTCATTTGGGAGGGATAAAAACAAAGGGTGGGAAATAAGGGTATCATTGTGTATTCTTGCTCAATCTTCCCTCTCTTAGACATAGCAGATTGAATGTGCAGCCCATTGATCAGGGCCAGCATGCACTTATTTCCTGCCATGTGTATTTCTCCATCAGAATGGTCTCTCTTTCAGTGATACATTGGTATAACACTTAAGAAATCTTTGCTTCCATGGTCAAGATGGAATCATTCGATCTCTCTCCAGGGTGCACACGTTCTCTGCAATATCCACATCTGTTTAGTTTGGTTAGCTGTTATCTTCTTCCTGTCCTAAGGAAAGAACAACTCTGTATGGTCCTCACTACCTACAGCATGACGTCTAAGGTAAGAGTATCAAGATATATGGATGAAAACTGGTGAAATGGAGTTGAAATACAAATCAGCCATCTAATTAAATGGGCAGAACAAACTCAAAAGGCTGAGTAGCTTTCACAGCACTTTGCTTTTATTTGAGTAGCTTCTTCTGGATTACATTTTAGTATTCAGCTTTTTAATGCAAATGCCTAAACAGGAAATTGTAACATTCAATTGTAGCATCAACAATATCAGCTACAATATCCTGAGCCTGACAGCTGGTTCACAGTGACCTGAAGCAACAATCAGTTCCCATTTCTGTATTGTTTCCCTTTGCATTTTCCTTCCATTTTGTTCTGAAATTGGAGACCTCTAGTTGAGGCACTGCAAACACCACAGGCCTCCCAAAGCCAAATAACTAATCTGTATGTTTGGCCTATTATTCCCCATGCGGAGGAGAAGATGCTTCACTTGCTTTATGGAAAAGTGACTTCATTCATACATAGTCAAACTCAGGGTGTTGCACCTGTTTCTCAATACATGTGGGGCGATATGAGAAATGTCAGACAATTATTTAGGAATCAAGACATCTTGCTTGATAGTGACAACTCCAGCTGCCAGTTAAGTACGAACATAATTTATAAAATGTGATGTTTCATGTTGAAGTATAATTCTACCCTCCTGTTAATGTTTCCAATGAGTGAATTAAGAAGAAGATTAGAGAAAACACAGTGTGGAGCTGGAGGAACACAGCAGGCCAAGCAGCATCAGACGAGCAGGAGAGCTGATATTTTGGGTCGGGACCCTAACTAGCCTATCCTTTCCTCTGCTTGCAACCTCTGGAACACTGACTGGTGCTGCAATGTGACAGTTTATTACTTTTGATTCATCTGAGCATTTTGGGTCATCACTCCAGCACAACAATTTCGCCTAGTTCCACTTTCTTTGTCCCACATAATTCTTCTTTATTCCTTACTTCACCTTGAATCTGTTCTGCTGTTGCCATGCCTCTTTTCATTAGTACTGTGCCCAATAAGATGGCAGCGGAGTAGGGCTTCTGAGCTTGGGGCTTGTCCACTGCGTCCACTTTTCTTTTCATTTTTCTTTTTTTTCTCTCTTTACTCGTTTCTTTATATTTTACTTACCTCTTGGTGAAAAGCTCGACTGCAGCAGCAGCAAGTGGGCCCAGCAGCATGGACGTGTTTCAGTAGTATCGGAGTTGAATTTGGGTTCCCAACAGCATCTGCATTGACCAGCCAGTCCTACTGCCAACTCATAGAGGCCAGTTTAGATTCCTGACAGCTTCTGCATCCAGTGCAGATTCAAGGAGGCAGCGGCACAAGAGAGTTTGAGCCCAGTATGAAACGTAACAGCGTCATCAAGGTGGACCCATATCAAAGTCATGCAGTGGCAGAGTCATGTTTGGGCCAGTGTGATAACCAGTGGCACGGGTGGCATCTGCATTGGTGAGGTCTATCGAGGACTCATGGTGGCAAGGCCATCACTGGAGGCGAGGTGGCACCAAAGAGTGGCAATTTTTATTCCAATGGCAGTAGGGCAGTGAAGGGGACTCATGCCTGGCCCATGACAGAGCACTTAACAAGAAAGATTATAAAGTTGGATACTTTTTTTAAATTTCTTCATTTTTCTCCCTTTATATTCTATGTTTTGGTTTATTTTTCTGTGGCACCAGAGAGCGATGACACTATACAAAGTTTTTCACTGCACTTTTTAACAAAGTACATGTGACAATAAATAAATCAAATCAAATCTTTCAGGGACCCAAACCTCACGATTCCCTACCCTAGAATTCAACATTTCTCAACCTTCCAATCATTTTTAGAGATTTGACTAGCTTTCAGATTTGCCAACAGTTTCCCCTTGTGTCTTTTTTGGCAGCCATGCAAAGGGTCAGTGCTCACAGGCAACAACTCCAAATGCCCTGTCTTACTTTCTCACTGAACCTCTCATCCAGCATAACTTTTGAGGGCTAATCTTTCCAATTGTCTTGCTGTTCAATATAACTTTGTTAGTGCTGACACTGTGTGGACTTAGGGATCAGCGTTCAAATGCCCTTCATTGCATCTTCCTCTGTAATGTCCATTCGCTCATAAAGAAGGCCCTGCCAATCTTGAGTTTATCGCAGATGGGTAGTTTGGCATCCTTATCTGCCTTAAGGCAATAAAACCTTGTCCCTTACTAAAGCTTCTTCAACTGACTCTAACTTACATCAGTTGATCCACCGAAACTGCTAGAGAGGGGCTCCAGTTCTTGTCATCAAATCACACCTTAGCCTACTCTGGCACCTTCTCATCCCTTAAACTTCTCAAGGGATGTTGCACCATGCTAAACAATCATTTAAAATCTCCAAAGATGATAAGGTGTAGAGCTGGATGAACACAGCAGGCCAAGCAGCATCAGAGGAGCAGGAAAGCTGGCATTTCAGGTCTAGACCCAGAAAATCATTTTCTGAAAAAGAGACTAGACTCAAAACGTCGGCTTTCCTGCTCTTCTGATGCTGCTTGGCCTGCTGTGTTCATCCAGCTCTACACCTTGTTAACTCAAATTCTCCAATGTCGGCAGTTCCTACTATCTCGATTTAAAATCTCCATTTGCTATCACTCATCCAGCTACCATGCTCATTTTCTCACCAAGATACTTCATGACTTTTTTTGTTCAACTTCTGCACTGACTACAATTTCGTCCTCGATGATTTCAAATTGCAGATCAATTCACAGTGTTCTGTAAGTTCATTGTCCTCCTTTTCTTCATTAATCTCTCACTCAGTATAAATTCCCCAATTCGTATTCATGTCCATCCCTCTAACCTTCCTATCAGGTGTAGCCTTTTTGTTTCCATTATATCAATCTTCCTTGCACTGCTTTCTGCGATATACCTCAAATCTCTCTCAACTGTGCTCCTTCCTATACCAACAAAAATCTTTAATTACATTGCACTTTCAAACCCTTTGTCTCTAAGGATCTTTTTATGGCTACTGATTTGATCAGCCTCATTCTCATCTCCATCTTTATTAACTGAGCCCCTATAAAGTCATTCTCTGCTCTGACCCTGGTTCTTTCATTCAATAGAATCCCTACCGTGTAGAAGCAGGCCATTCAGACTATCAATTCCACATCAACCATCTGAAGAGAAACCCATCCAGAACTATCACCCTACCCTACCCCTGTAACCTTACAATTGCCATGGCTAGCCCAAATAACCTACACATTGCTCTCAACCACAACCCCCCCCCAGACCCACAATACTACCTCTACATTATCAGTCTACTTCCCTGCATCAAATATGAGGAGAAATTTCCTGCATCTAAATTTTGGAAAAACTATTATTTTCAGTGCAGGCTGCAAGTTTTCCCTCGAGCTTCTGAAACCATTTCTCTCCTTCCTAAATGTCTGAAGGTGATCCAGACAGTTACCTATCAGACTTGACAACAAGAGGAGCTTTAGGCCATATGACTCTGCAATCACTAATACTGCCTACTTTTATTTACACAGCATTGCCCATCTCTGTCCTTTCCTTGGGTCATCTGATGCTAATATCATTACCCAATCTTTTTGTTCCTCTACACATGACTACTCTAATGCACTCCTGGCTGGCGTCCCCTCTTTACCCTATGCTCGTATTTATCCTGTGTTCACTCTCCTAAACTTACCCTTGATCTAGTAATGCTTCGATTTTAGACTTCACATCTGTAATATCAAATCACTTTTTGGCCTTATTTCTCCCTAGTTCTATAATCTCCCTAGATCTATAGCCTCGGGTATACATACTGCTTCCTTTCTAACCTGTTGTCTATTCTCAATTTTAATCAGTCCATCTTTGGCAGACACACCTTCAGATGCTGAGGATCTAACTACCCAAATTCACTCCCTTGAATTCTGCACCTTTCTTTCAGGATACTTCCTCATCATGTTCCTTAAAACCCATGTATTTGACCAAGCTTTTGGTCATAGCACAATATCGCTTTATGGGTTTTTACGAAATTTTATTTTACTCATTTGGAGCACCGTCATACACTTTAATATTTTAAAAGATCAGTGCAAATTGTTGGTGCTGGACAGGGCAGATTAGCAATAAGGAGAACTTGTCTGCAGGAATCAATTTAGCAGCAAATCCATCTGATAACTAACAATTAAACTATATAATGAGGTTACATCGAAGGCATATTAAAAGCTAGAAATAGATTATGTGTACTTATGCTCTCAGACATTGCCATAAGCCACAATAGGTAGAATCTGGGTGTAAGTGAGCAGCTCTTGTGTTGCTGACATCTCAAACCTATTCTTGTTAGGTCTTGAGAGGCTCTTCTGTGGTTAAGTTGAATGCAGTGCTGGTCCTGCCCATGTTCTGGCACAGAGGGTGGAATATTATGCTCTATCCTGAGGCTAGTTTGACAAGTGCATTTAATCAAATGGAGAGTGGCTATGGGCGCTTTGTCACCTTCACCTTACAATTGAATCTGTAGTAGGTAGGCCCACAAAGTGCTTTATAACTCTAGTACCAACTGAGATCTTTAAGTGGGCAATAATGACCAATTATGAGTTTCTTTCATTGGATTATTTATAGCTTTTAATGTGCCTTCGATGTAACCTCATTACCCAGCTTTTAATTTTTAGTTTCAGCCACCTCTACAGGTTCAGCAGCAGTGGGGTCTCAGGGAACACAGCAAACAAATGCTGGCATGTTTGTTTATGGATGGGTGGACTTCTATTAAATGCACTTGGTACCTGATAAACAATGAGGCAAATTATTTGAAGTGTCAGCGAATGGGAAAGTGTGATGTGCAACAAGACATAGTTCCTTGTACACCCAGCGCTAAAAATAATAATGCAAGTGCAACAGGCAGTGAAGAAGGCAAATGGTATTTTGGTCTTCATGGCAAGATGATTTGAGTACAGGAGCAGGGCTGTCTTACTTAGGTGTACCTACAGCACCTGGACAGCAGCAATACCAGAAGGCATCTCACCATCACATTTTCAAGAGAAATTAGGGATGGACAATAACACTGGCTTAATCAAGGAAATGCACATCCCATGAATTAATTTTTAAAAAATGAAAAAAAAACTAAATGATTTGCTTTGATGTGTCTTGAACTGCACCTTTATATTATTTTCTACTACTTTCCAAAGTACATTACATACTTTGGAAGTGTCATCACAGTAGTAATGTAGGAAATACAACAGCTAAAATACTCCCCGAAAAAGTAAAGTAATTATGGTCCAATCATGTGCTTGTGTATTGTTGATTGAGAAGTAAATATTGGTCAGTGCGATCGGATATTTTACATAATGATGATGGGCATTCAGCTTATATCACATCTAAAGCACATGCTGCACTCCCTGATTACTACTTAGGATCAGCCTGCCTTTCCTGCTCAAATACTGTAAACAACCTCCTCCATGCTTCCAACTCAAAGGCAAAAGTGGTCTTGTGGAACTGTAGTTGGCTCACTAATAGGAAATGAAATGCTTGTCCACATTGGGTTTCTTGGAAAATTATTAATATGGATAATAAATCTGACAAAAAGAGCGAAATAAAATTGCTGCTGGTTCTGATCAATGAAAACAAAGTAACAATACAGTATTTAATGAAAAACAATATCAGTAAATGAGTTTGAGATTTTGTCTACAATTGTCTTGCGAAGAACTCAGCAACAGTTTTCATAGCAACCTATCTCCCTTTTGAGCCCTTTATCACTGATGGATGAAATTAGACTAATCAACCCTTGTAATAACTGCTTTCACATTTCTCAGAGGACTTCACTAAAACTAAAGGGTGAAAAATAGAGGAAATGTTGCTTAATCCAGTAGTGAAATTGAAACACAGGGTAGACAACCCAAACCCTTAAGCCTTTTCTGCCACTTAATTAGATCTGACTGATGTGCACTTCAATTTCATTGCTTTTGTTTCACAGCTGCTTGCAGTTAACAAAAAACTCTCAATCTCAATCTGAAGAAATTGAATTGATTTAGTCTTTTCAGTGAAAAACCCCAATAATTCCACTACACTTCGTGTGAAAAAAATCTTCCAGATTTCACTGTCCAATGGCTTAGCTCCATCATTAATCGCAGAAATGGTTACAGCACAGAAAGAAGTCATCTGGCCCATTGAGTTCATACTGGCTCTAGACAGGAGGAAACTAACTAATCTCACTTGCTAGTTTTGCCATCTGGGCATTGCGTGTCTTCCTGTCTGTAAAATTCTCCACCAGAAAGCTAAAGACAATTGTTTAACCAAATGACTGAATACTGAATTTACACAGCAGACATCAGTAATTCCCTGAAAGAGTTTCAGGCCTCACAGTACAGCCAAGATTTCTTAATAAGTAGACTTCTGGATCAGTATATTAATTTTAATACATTTTAAAAAAGAGAAACAGCTGGGGGGTGAACTTTTAGCAACAAAGATATATATATAATATATAAAATGAACCAGACTGCTCCCAATTACAAATATACTTGATTATTACTACTGTCACAATATTATTCTGAAATAACACATGTCTATAGATGTTTCAAATGATCTGTTAGTAGGTATTTGCCAAGTGACAGTTTGGCTTAGTGGTAGCACTCTCCCCGGGAATCAAAATATTCTGGTTTGAAGTGTTGCTCCAGGATTTCAGACCAATAATCAAGGTTTGAGAGAATAATTTATTAGAGATGCTGTTTTTAATGATATATTAAGCTAAGCCTTGGTCAAGTTGTTCAGTTGGATATAAAGGCACCTAAAGTACTATTTGAAGAAGCTCAGGCAGTTGTCTTACTGTGCTGGCCAATAATCCTTGCAATGCTAATCACCCTTTTTACTGAGATAACAAGGTGTCGAGCTGGATAAATGCAGCAGGCCAAGCAGCATTAAAGGAGCAGAAAGGCTGACATTTCTCGCCAGAACCTTCCTCAGAAATAGAATTCAAATTCTTCGGTCTAGGCCTGAAACATCAGCCTTCCTGCTCCTCTGATGTTACTTGGCCTGCTGTGTTCATCGGGCTCTACACCTTGTTATTTCAGATTGTCCCACATCTGCAGTTCCTACTATCTCTGAAACAATTTTCACCCCTTTTACTGTCTGTTGAATTTATTTTTGGCAGTTAACCCCTATTTTGATTGTTCGTGTAGCAATTTTCTCTGTGCCTCAAAAGAAAGAAGTAATTGATTATGTAATACCTTGAGCCATGGTAAGGTTCTGTATACAGTGGTCTTCCATATTAAAACATTGTCTCCAAACAGTTCCAAAATATTAGCCACGTAACTGTGAAGGTTGAAGGAAGTTTGTGGGAGAGAGGTTTCCTTGAGGCTGCTCCTATTTTCTCTTCATGGAAGTTGTCAAAGAAACCACTAATACACAGAAATGGACATTTCACTGAAATTATAGTGGGAGACTAGGTGAAACTCAATGATGATTTACCTCTGTGGTGTTTACTTACCACTGAAAGCAGAGACTCAAAAGATAAGTTTTAAACTAAGTAAAGTGAAAGAGTAGCAAAAGCTTGTCGGCAACTGATGACAAATTAGAAATGATGAAAAATATTACACACTTAAATCTTCAGAAAAAACTCATTAATTAGAGCAAAGGTATCTTAATGAATCATATAAAATGTAATTATATCATATATTTAATGGCCTTGTGAATAGCACAGGGTTACACAGTTTAAGCAAGTGAAGATCGCATCTTTCATCCATGACCTTTGTCTTGCACTTTCTGCCCAAAACAGACACAAAGCTAATGGAATGCACCTCTGCTGCTCTGTTACTGTGAAAATAAGCCCCAACTTAGTTTTGTGGCATGAGCCACATTGGCATGCAAACTGAGAAGGCACATTATTGGTGCCTACCAGCAGTAGGAGGGCAGGGTAACTGGCTGTTCTAATAATAATTAGCTGGTTTGAGGTTTGGGTCTGATTTTTCAGGGTGAGGTGGTGATAACAACATTTGTAGGGCTTGAAAGGAGGCAAATTCTGTCACAAGCACATGAAGCTGCCAGCTGTCTTTGGGAGTTGCTGTTATCAGTTGCCTGTTGCCTGTTCCCTAGGTGTAATTACCATTTGTTGCTGTGGTAGTCTACAGGAGATATCACCATTTCCCTGTTTCGCAGTTAGTAACTCCTGGCTCTGATATTCAATCTTTAGGGACTTTCCAGGCACTTGTAAATGTTTCTGACATGGATCCTTTGTTGTCCCACTGGTCATGTGGCACTGTCGACCTCATCATACACAAAGTTCTTGCGTACGTGAATATCTCTCATTAATTAGACATGCCCAGTCCACTGAAGCAAACTACATTTGATTACTGACAGGATATTTGCAAGGACTGCCACATTTATGACTTTGTCCTCCTAAGATACACCTAAAATGCACTACAGACAATAAAGATGAACTTATTGAGCTTCTTTTCCTGCTTACTGTAAGTCAGCAATGATTCATGGGCACAAAAATTACTGAATCCACAAGTGACATAAACTATCAGCTTACCCATGGCGAAACTCTGACTCTATACTAGGTACACCCCAAATGAACATGTTGTGTCTTGTCAAAAATATTAAACATTGCCTACCATTATGAAAAACTGTCAATGCTCAAAATGTTTCTTCATAGTCAACCCACTTGGCCTTTGGTTTGGCAACAATTCAACACAATACCTATAAATGGCTCTATATTTTCGGTCCTTCTTTCGTTCCTGCCTCTTTTAGCTTCTCAACCATTGCACCACTGTGGCCTAAGTATATCACTCAATTTTAAAAATAAATTCCTCAGTATGTATTTGAGATTGTTGCCCATTGTTCTGAAGAACACACTCACCAATGTCAAACTACCCCCAAGCATTACTTCTTGCATATGTGAACCTCATAAGTCAGAGTTAAAGTCTCTGTATTCATCCTTACTGAACTTTTCTGGCCAAATAGGGAGATCAATGGTTTATGGTTTGTCTCTTTGAGGCCAAGGATGTAATCTGAAAATCTTTGTTGCATAATGTGTGCCCATGCCTGGTATTGCCCTGCAGGCATAACATCAGTTCCCAACAGCAATTTGGTTGTGTCTGAATGAACAGTATTCCTGAAGTATCAGGAGCTCTATTGAGTGGAAATGATTGATTGTAGTGAGCTAGAACCTCTGTGGATGTCAATATGTCGCTGATCTTTTGGAAAACATCCTCTTGATGTATGTTCAAACATCTTGAGGATTTGCTTGAAGGATTCAATCATAGTTGTCAAATGAGGCAACGATCTTGCCAAATAGTCTCTAGAAATCTGTATTGGTCATGAACTGATTTCAGATTAAGAAACTCCTTAGCAGCCTTTGCTTTCTCTGGATCTCCCATTACACCATCACTGCTAACAATGTGTCTCAAGAAGTTAATTGATTCCTTGGAAGATTCAACTAGGTCTTTGAGGATGACTCCTTCAGCCTATAGGCAGGAAGCATTTCAAAGACTCCCTGAAGGATTCCCTCAAGAAGTGCAACATAGGTGTCAACATGTGAGAGGTGCTTGTTTAGAAGAAACTAACTTGGTGGAAACTCTGTATGCAGGGACATAATCCTTTGAGAACACTTGCTTGCAAGAAGAAGTATGGAAAAGGAACTGGAAAATGGAATTCCAACTGTCTCAAGACCAAGGAACACTTTCACTTCCTGGAAACACCTGCCAAATGTGCGATTGGAGATCTGCCTAGAGGATTAGGCTCTTCTGCAAAGCAAGGACACACAAAGCCCATGATTAGTGAATTTCCTAGGTGAATGATCACACTTGTGAGTGAGTGATTGATGAGGACAATTTTAAAACTCCTCATTCGATGTACTCCTCAATTGCCTGCTGTGTGTCAATGGCATCCGTGTGACATATGATACCTTTTAAACCTTGTAAAGTATTGGACACAGGTCCTATTAAAACTCTTCGGTGCTAAATCTATCACAAATAGTAATCTATTGAAGCAAAATCTCCTAAATGGAAATTTGAGCATGGGAAGAAGTAACTGACAGACAAAGAATTCCTAAGCCCAGTGTAATCCATGGCCTTCATTCCATGTACATAGTGGTTAACTTTGGTTAACTTTGTTTTCTGTTAATTAACCTCTGAGTCCTTATATGTTTTAATCAAGTTGACTTTACTCATCTAAACTTCAGCAGATACAAGCCTAGTCTGTCCAAACTTCCTCGCAGGACGAACCCTCCATTCCGGATATTGGCCTAGTAAACAAAAACAGAAATTGCTGGAAAAGCTCAAGTCTGGCAGCATCTCTGAAGAGAAATCAGACTTAACATTTCGGGTCTAGTAACCCTTGCTCAGAACTGATGGTAGCTAGGAAAATGTTGGTTTATGTGCAGAAGAGAGATTGGGAGAGGGGGTAAGGAGAACAAGAGAAAAGATTGTAATTGAAAGCTCATCGGAGAGAGGAACAGAATGTCTTCAAGGTGGACATGCCTAGAAGAGATGTGGCAGAGATGAGTTAAATACTAAATAAAAACCGAAAGAGCTACAGATGCTATAAATCAGAAACCAAAACAGATGTTGTTGAAAAGGTTCAGCAGGTCTAGCAGTATCTGTGAAGAAAAATCAGAATAAATGTTTTGGGTCCAATGACCTTTCCTCAGAACTTTCTTTGAATTGCCTCTAACACATTTGCATCCTTCCTTGAATAATGTGCACATTACTTCAAGCATGGTATCACCAATGCTCTGCTTTTGTATTACATTTCCCTCATTTTTCCCAGTTTGTGCTTGCAGATCCCCTGCAGCATCCTGTTATCCATGGTTGAGGTGAAGAGCCCTCATCACTTGAGCTCAAGAAGGTCACAGGCCAGCTAGCAAATAGTCAGCTAGCACTCAGAAAAGGTAGTTTTACCATCAAACCTGCAGACAAGGGTGCGGCAGTGGTAGTATGGCGCACTGACCTCTACATCGCCGAGGCCAAACGCCAACTCTCCGACACCTCCTCCTACCGCCCCCTCGATCATGACCCCACACCCGAGCACCAAACCATCATCTCCAACAGCATTCATGACCTCATCACCTCAGGGGACCTCCCACCCACAGCCTCCAACCTCATTGTTCCCCAACCCCGCACGGCCCGTTTCTATCTCCTTCCCAAAATCCACAAACCTGTCTGCCCAGGTCGAACCATTGTCTCAGCCTGTTCCTGCCCCACCGAACTCTTCTCCACCTATCTAGACTCCATTTTCTCCCCTTTGGTCCAGGAACTCCCTACCTACGTCCGTGACACCACCCACGCCCTCCACCTCCTCCAGGACTTCCAATTCCCTGGCCCACAACACCTCATTTTCACCATGGACGTCCAGTCCCTATACACTGGTATTCCTCATGTAGATGGCCTCAAGGCCCTCCGCTTCTTCCTGTCCCGCAGGCCCGACCAGTCCCCCTACACCAACACCCTCATGCGCCTAGCTGAACTCGTCCTCACACTCAACAACTTCTCTTTCGATTCCTCCCACTTCCAACAGACTAAGGGGGTGGCCATGGGCACCCGCATGGGCCCCAGCTATGCCTGCCTCTTTGTAGGTTACGTGGAACAGTCCCTCTTCCGCACCTACACAGGCCCCAAACCCCACCTCTTCCTCCGTTACATTGATGACTGTATCGGCGCCGCCTCTTGCTCCCCAGAGGAGCTCGAACAGTTCATCCACTTCACCAACACCTTCCACCCCAACCTTCAGTTCACCTGGGCCATCTCCAGCACATCCCTCACCTTGCTGGACCTCTCAGTCTCCATCTCAGGCAACCAGCTTGTAACTGATGTCCATTTCAAGCCCACCGACTCCCACAGCTACCTAGAATACACCTCCTCCCACCCACCCTCCTGCAAAAATTCCATCCCCTATTCCCAATTCCTTCGCCTCCGCCGCATCTGCTCCCACGATGAGGCATTCCACTCCCGCACATCCCAGATGTCCAAATTCTTCAAGGACCGCAACTTCCCCCACATTGGTCGAGAACGCCCTTGACCGCGTCTCTCGCATTTCCCGCAACAGATCCCTCACACTCCGCCCCCGCCACAACCGCCCTAAGAGGATCCCCCTCATTCTCACACACCACCCCACCAACCTCCGGATACAATGCATCATCCTCCGACACTTCCACCATCTACAATCTGACCCCACCACCCAAGACATTTTTCCATCTCCACCCTTGTCTGCTTTCTGGAGAGACCACTCTCTCCGTGACTCCCTTGTTCACTGCACACTGCCCTCCAACCCCACCACACCCGACACCTTCCCCTGCAGCCGCAGGAAATGCTACACTTGCCCCCACACCTCCTCCCTCACCCCTATCCCAGGCCCCAAGATGACTTTCCATATTAAGCAGAGGTTCACCTGCACATCTGGCAATGTGGTATACTGCATCCATTGTACCCGGTGTGGCTTCTTCTACATTGGGGAAACCAAGCGGAGGCTTGGGGACCGCTTTGCAGAACACCTCCGTTCGGTTCGCAATAAACAACTGCACCACCCAGTCGCAAACCATTTCCACTCCCCCTCCCACTCTTTAGATGACATGTCCATCATGGGCCTCCTGCAGTGCCACAATGATGCCACCCGAAGGTTTCAAGAACAGCAACTCATATTCCGCTTGGGAACCCTGCAGCCCAATGGTATCAATGTGGACTTCACCAGCTTCAAAATCTCCCCTTCCCCCACCACATCCCAAAACCAGCCCAGTTCGTCCCCTCCCCCCACTGCACCACACAACCAGCCCAGCTCTTCCCCTCCACCCACTGCATCCCAAAATCAGTCCAGCCTGTCTCTGCCTCCCTAACCTGTTCTTCCTCTCACCCATCCCTTCCTCCCACCCCAAGCCTCACCTCCATCTCCTGCCTACTATCCTCATCCCACCTCCTTGACCTGTCCGTCTTCCCTGGACTGACCTATCCCCTCCCTACCTCCCCACCCATACTCTCCTCTCCACCTATCTTCTTTTCTCTCCATCTTCGGTCCGTCTCTCCCTCTCTCCCTATTTATTCCAGAACTCTCACCCCATCCCCCTCTCTATGAAGAGTTTAGGCCCGAAACATCAGCTTTTGTGCTCCTGAGATGCTGTTTGGCATGCTGTGTTCATCCAGCATCACATTTTATTATCTTGGATTCTCCAGCATCTGCAGTTTCCATTATCACTAGTTTTATAATCTGCCCCACTGAAAGTGAGGCTTTGTTCCAGAGCAAATACAAGGGGTGAAATCCATCACTACTCAGTACTATGCCAAGAACAAATGAAACAATATCTATGATGAGAAGCCAAGTCAGAAAGAGTAGTTTGAAACTTACAAAATGACTGGTAAACATATGCTTCACCCTACATGTTTCTCACACAGATGATCTGATATGATGATTTAGTGAATAGCTCTTTAAATGATGTACTGAGTCACACATATTATCTTCTGAGTTAGTTGGCTTCTGGGGTTTGGGGTTTGGCTTGACTGTACTTCTCAACTGTAGTGATTGTAACAAGGTCAGCTAGATGGTCGTCATACAATATGAGTTCCATAATTGGGGCTGTTAATCTGGTCCAATCAGGGAGCCCTGACACCACAGATAAAAACAGGATACTCAGCCATCCAGTTCAATCTGAGAGCTGGATCAATGTAAAGGACTCTCCATGTGTAAGCTAAGAGTGATTTGCTGACGGGATACTGGAACTCTGTGGAGTTATTTCAGTGACCAAAGGAAGGGAAAGGAAACAATGAACAAGGTTCTGACCCTGAGTGGCAACAGTCAGAGATGCACGAAAGGAACAGACAGAATTGAGTTTGATTGTGATGCCTCTGTAGCCGAATAAGAATGCAAGCAATTACTAACCACAAGGTGGAGAATGGTTAGTTGGTCAAAGTACAAAATGGCTACCATATCTCATTAAGCTGAACCTTAGCAAGAATTTGGACCTTCATGAAAAGTGGGAAAGTACTGCAAAAACCCAAGAACATTAATTTATAACAAGGGAGAGGAGCATTGTCGCAGGATTTGGGAGACTGTATTTTATATGATTCAGTTCTTCCATTTTAGGCTGTTGTGTTTGTAAAATGTAATATTGAAACTTGCTATATCTAGGATGCAAAATGCGCAGTTTATTTAAAATAAAACACAGAAATCGAAGTCAATTAATACTGAACTGTGGATCAAGTCATGCTTGCGAAAAGCATTGCTTTGTTTCTGGCAGAGATTTATTATATAGTGAAGAAACTGAGAGAACAGTGCCTTCTTTAGTAATGTGGAAATTAAAGTCATTCTCAGCATAACACAATTTATTTGATTTAGTGTCTGTCGTTTAAGATTTAATATTCAATGCTCATGATGTGGCCAGTGTGGAGTAGTATTCATTAAAAGAAATTCAAAAAGGAGTAGAGGGACAGGGTGTAATGAAATTTTCAAACAGACGGCACAGTCTGACCTTTATATACAAAGGAATATTTTGTACTGAAAAGAGCCTTTCTTTTCATTATATCTTTATAATCTCACATTTAGAGTATTATATAATATTAAAGGTGTTTAAATTAGCTACCTTATACTTAGAAGCATACTAATTTCACAATTTATTTAAACTGTTTTGACATGTGTTCTCATTTGTACTCTTCAGTTCAACATTATCTGTCATCTAATGTTAATGTTGGACAAGTCAGATCCCAGACTGAAATTTAGCTTGTTAGATCCTAAATTTGTTTCTGCTTTAACTGTAGAGGTCAGTTACTGAAGATATTCACAAGATGTTGCTCGTGCATTTTTAATATCAAGGATAAAATATTTGTTAAGCAAGAAAACACATGAATTCGATTATGTTAGTCAAAGTCAAAAGTTGAAAAGATTTTGCTACAGGAAACAGAAACACTACCCCTTTTACCCTAACAATATCCTTAGAAACATTCAAATCTCAGTGAAGAGTGCACCATTACTGTGTCTTCATGCCAAAGCCACTTGCTCAGATGCAGAAGACATCCGAAACTAATTTAGTTTTGGCAAATTTCTTTGTAGTTACTAGGTGTTTTTCCTTTCATTGGGTATTTCTCCCTGAGACACCCAAACTAAACTGCACCAAGAACACAATTGCACTAAATTTCAGAGCGAAAATGAGTTTTCTTAACATAGTTGTCCAATTGCCTTGCCTGTACTTACATGCACATTGAATTACTTTTTCTGGATTGTCCTGTTTCCCTATACGTCTAGGATCCATCACTATATTGACAGCATTTTTTCTTTCCTACCTTTTTATAATAATGCTATGAACTACTCACCTGAAGGGTTTCAAACATCATTAAAAAAACATGTAAACAAATGAACTTCCCAACTGCCCAGGGCCAAAGTCCCAATCTCATGAATAAAATAATAAAAATATCTAACCACGTGTTTCCCTTTGTAACCCACAAAATACAGATATAAATGCAACTTAAAAAGTTATAATAGTTTGTATCACTGTACTTCAGATATCACCAATGTGATTTACTCCAAAGTCCGAAAATAAGGTCAAGAATTCCGAAGAATGGTCCTGACCCGAAACATCAAACTTTCCTGCTCCTCTCATGCTGCTTGGCCTGCTGTGTTCATCCAGCTTAACACCATGTTATCTCAAGAATTCAAGCCTGGTTTGGACCTGTGCACATAACCTAGGTACTGTTTCAGCTTCAGAAGTGTCATCTTTCAGATGTGATGATATACGAAACCCAGCTGACAGTCCTTACCCCCTACCCCATCTGGCAATTTCTGAATATCTAGCTAGTCTCCTAGCTATCATCAGTTTTGAGGAATGGTCACTGGACCCAAACCATTAACTCTGATTTCTCTTCACAGTTGCTGCCAGACCTGCTGAGCTTTTCCAACAATTTCAGTTTTTGTTTTTGATTTGCAGCATCTGCAGCTCTCTCAGTTTTTATGTAGATCTAGATCATTTGCTAGGCTACTCCTTCTGGTCTTATTAAGAAATGCTCTTCCATTCACCATTAACTTTGCTGGCTTTCTGACAGTTTTTCCCAGTGTGAGACTGATATAAGCAATCCCTCACGAACATGCAAATTTGTCACGAAGCTGAGAAGATGACGATCCTAAAATGCCCTGAAACACCAATAAACAGTTATTGATGAGGATGCTGCTGAAAGTTAAGAAGAATGTTACCTGAATGTTACCCTGAACAGAAATTGGTGATGTTAAAGTGAAGTTTTCAATGGAGTTGCAGGTATTTTGTTTTAAACATTGACCTGTTCCTTTCTGGATGATTTTAAAGAGTTAAATTTTCCACGAATAGCTTTTGGAACAAAGTTTCAATTAATAACTTAGAACATATTCTCAGTAACATCTGATATTTGACTCTACAGTGATGACAGCAATCTTTTAAATAGGATCCATTTCTTTGTTCACTGAGAACTGGGAGCATTTGCACCTAGATAATGTGACGAGAAATAATCACTAAGTCAATGTGTAATGTGGTAATGTACAGCTACTTAAAAAATCACAGTGAGAGCAACAAATGCATTACTAACAGCTCTTGGACAGGAATCGGTGGTATTTGACTTAGTAGTCTGTTTTCTGTTGACTTCATTCTCATTCACAAATGTTAGATATTTAGAATCATTGATTGCATGAAGGAAGTAGGTGGAGCAGCAGAATGTGCGACCGATCCAGCAGTTGCACAGAATGCCAGAATTGTTACGGTGCGGAAAGGAAACATTTGTCCCACCTTGTCTGCACCAGCTCTTTTACCTAGGACCAATCTCCTGTCTTTTCCTCATGTAATTGTATATCACTTATATCTAAATAAAAATCTAATGCCCTCTTGAATGCCTTAATTGAACTTGCCTCCACCACGTTTCCATTCAGGGCATTCCACACTCTAACTACTCACTGAGTGAAAAAGTTTATTCCTGTCATTACCCTTGCTTCATTTGCACAACACTTTAAATCTATGCTCTTTTTCTATCAAGAGTGGAAGCAGCTTCTCCCCTTCTACTTTGTCCAGCTTGCTCATATTTTTAAAAACCTCCACCAAATCTCGTCTTAGCCTTTTCCCTCCATGGAGAACATTTCTAACTTCTACAATCTTTGTTATAACTGAATTTTCTCATTTCTGGAACCTTGTTAATCACTTCTGCGCTCTCTCCAATGCATGCGCATTCTTCCCATAATGTGGCACGTACAACTGTACACAATAGTCCAGCTGAGGTGTAACAAGTTGCCTACACAGGTTAAACATCACTTCCTTGCTCATGTACTCTATGTCTGTACTAATAAAGCTGAGAATACTGTATGCTTTATTAACTGCTCCCTCCACCTCCCCAACTACCTTCAATGATCTGTGCACATATACCACCAGATCCTTCTGCTGCTGCACCCTTTAGAATTGTACGCCCTATTTTATATTTTCTTTTAATTTTCTTCTGACCAACTATGTGACCTCACACTTCTGTACATTGAACGTTACCTGCAATCTGTCCATTCACTCCATCAATTTTGTCAATGTCTATTTGAAGTTCCACACTCTCCTCCTTACAGTTTACATCACTTCCAGATTCAGTGTCATTGGCAAACTTTGAGATTGTCCTCTGCACACCACTATCAAGTTCATTAATCAGCAAAAGCGAGATTCCTAATACTAATACTGGGGGAGTTCCACTATGAACCTCTCTCCAGCATGAAAAATATCCATTGACTTTTACTTCGTATTTCCCTTCACTCAATTTTGTATCCATGTTGCTGCTGCCCCTTTTATTCTATAACTTGTAAACTTTCCTCACAAGTCTGATGTAGAACACTGTATCAAATGTCTCCTGAAACATTGAAATATAGAAAACAGAATTAGGCGTAGGCCATTTGGCCTTTCAAGATGAATGCCATTCATTATGATCATGGCTTCAGCAAGTGTATCTATGTCAAGAACATTATCTTATTTTGTCTTTCTGTTGCTTGTTCAAAAACTCCAGGAAGTTAGTTAACATGGTTTCCCCATTAAAAATCCACGTTGACTCTTCCAAATCACTCCACCTTTTCCCATGCAACTATTAATTCCATCCTGAATAGTTGGCTCAAGAAGCTCTTCACCACTGAAGTTAAAGTGAACTTGTCTGTAATTGCTGTACTTATACTTCCACCCTTTCTTGAACAAGACTGCAATAATTTCAATTCTCTAGTCTTCTGATGACTCCCTCAAATTTCAGAAAGACTGAAAGATTGTGGCCCTGTCCCCTCAATTTCCACTCTCTCTACCTTCAAAATTCTTAGATGCATCTCATCTGATCCTTGTGTCTTGTCAACTTTAAGTACCAACAGTTTATCCAACTCTTCTGCCCTATTAATTTTGAACCCTTCTAGTGACTGAGTTCTCTCCTGTGTCACCAAGGTTTGGAAAGACAGATTCAATGTATTGATTTAACACCTCAGCCATACACTCTTCCTCCAGGTGTACATCTTCTTTTTGGTCCAAAATTGGCCTTACTCTTTCTTTAATTAGTCCCTTACAGTTTATATGCCTTTAGAAGACTTTGGGCTTTTCCATCATGTTGGCTATTCATCTTATAGTTCCTCTTTGCTTCTCTTATTTGCTTCTTCACTTTCCCTCTACACCTTCGGTTCTGCTATTGATTCTCGGTTGTATTTTCTGCCTTACCTCTGTCATATGCATACATTTTCGTTTTAATATTAATTTCAACGTCTTTGTCATCGAGGGAACTCTGGATTTTTTTTTCACATTTTTCATTACAGTGAACATACCTTGACTATAATCAAATCAGATGCTCTTTGAAGGTGGGCCATTGCTTGGTTCCTGTTTATCCCACAAACCCCTCATTTCAATCATTCCTGCTCAGTTCTGACCTTGCCCCATTAAAGTCAGCTCTTCAGCAATTGATTTTTCTTACTATGGATTATAGCATGTCATTCTCCAACAACATTCCTGAATATGTGATACAATAATCACTGTCAGTGAGGGAGCATTTAGGAGACATTTGATTCATTTGGCCCACCCCATTTCCAATCGCCACATCCAATAATATATCCTTGCTTGTTGGACTAGACACGTAACGCTGTAGGAAATTCTCCTCAATACAGTCTAGGAACACAATAGACAATAGACAATAGGTGCAGGAGTAGGCCATTCGGCCCTTCGAGCCAGCACCACAATTCATTATGATCATGGCTGATCATCCACAATCAGTATCCTGTTCCTGCCTTATCCCCATAACCCTTGATTCCACTACCTTTAAGAACTCTGTCTATCTCTTTCTTGAAAGCATCCAGAGAGTTGGCCTCCACTGCCTTCTGGGGCAGAGCATTCCATACATCCACCACTCTCTGGGTGAAGAAGTTTTTCCTCAACTCTGTTCTAAATGGCCTACCCCTTATTTTTCAACTGTGTCCTCTGGTCCTGGACACACCCATCAGCGGAAACATGCTTCCTGCCTCCACAGTGTCCAATCCCTTAATAATCTTATATGCCTCAATCAGATCTCCTCTCATCCTTCTAAACCCAAGAGTATACAAGCCCAGTCGCTCCAATCTTTCAACATATGATAGTCCCGCCATTCCAGGAATTGACCTTGTGAACCTACGCTGCACTCCCTCAATAGCAAGAATGTCCTTCCTCAAATTGGGAGACCAAAACTGCACACAATACTCCAGGTGCGGTCTCACCAGGGCCCTGTACAGCTGCAGAAGGACCTCTTTGCTCCTACACTCAATTCCTCTTGTGATGAAGGCCAGCATGCTATTAGCTTTCTTCACTACCTGCTGTACCTGCATGCTTGCTTTCATTGACTGATGTACAAGAACACCTAGATCTCGTTGTGCTTCCCCTTTACCTAACTTGACTCCATTGAGATAGTAATCTGCCTTCCTGTTCTTGCCACCAAAGTGTATAACCACACATTTATCCACATTAAACTGCATTTGCCATGCATCCATCCACTCACCTAGCCTGTCCAAGTCACCCTGTATTCTAATAACATCCTCCTCACATTTCACACTGCCACCCAACTTTGTGTCATCAGCAAATTTGCTAATATTACTTCTAATGCCTTCGTCTATATCATTAATATATATCGTAAAGAGCTGTGGTCCCAGCACCGACCCTTGTGGTACCCCACTGGTCACTGCCTGCCATTCTGAAAGGGACCCATTTATCATACTCATTGCTTCCTGTCAGCCAGCCAACTTTCAATCCAACTCAGTATTTTTCCCCCAATACCATGTGCCCTAATTTTGTTCACCAATCTCCTATGCGGGACTTTATCAAAGGTTTTCTGAAAGTCCAGGTACACTATATCCACTGGCTCTCCCTTATCCATCTCCATAGATACATCCTCAAAAAATTCCAGAAGATTAGTCATGCACGATTTCCCCATCGTAAATCCATTCTGACTCTGACCTATTCTGTTACTGCTATCCAAATGAGTTGTAATTTCATCTTTTATAATTGACTCCAGCATCTTTCCCACCAGTGACGTCAGGCTAACCGGTCTGTAATTTCCTGTTTTCTCTCTCCCTCCTTTCTTGAAAAGTGGGACAACATTTGCCACCCTCCAATCCGCAGGAACTGATCCTGAATCTATAGAAACTTGGAAAATAATTACCAGCGCGTCCACAATTTCTAGAGACACCTCCTTAAGTACCCTGGGATGCAGACCATCAGGTCCCGGGGCACTTGTGTCTCTCTGCCCCTAATGTGCAGTTATTCTAGTCTATGTTTGGAAATTGATGTCTCCATTATAACTTCTTCATATGTTAGTATTTCTGTAATTTCATTGCAGATTCCTTCCTCTACATCCTTTCCACTTGTTGGTGGTCTATAGACTGCACTGACCAATGTAATTACACTCTTTTTATTCAATAGCTCTAAACAAATTGACTCTGTTCTTGGACACTTTGAGACATCTACCTTCTCTGGCACTGCAATGCTTCTTTAACCAAAACTGACAACTTTCCTCCTTTCCTTCCTTTTCTATCGTTCCTGACTTATACAACTTAGCCCCAGGAATATTTAAAACACAGTCTTGCCCTTTCCTAAAGCGAGGCCTCCACAACAACATCATGATTCCACATAGCAACCTGTGTCTGTAACTCCCCAAACTTATTAACCGTACTCCATGCATTTACATACATGTACACGAATTCTGTTTTGGACTTTTTTTCTTTCTTCCTTAGTCTGACTCCCCCTATTAACTTACTACTCTCTTTGCTAATGCTAGCTGCATCCCTAAGTATTTTCCAAGCCCTAGTATTTTCCTCTTCCATTCTGTTTTGTTTCCCACATTAAATCTGAGGCAGAGAGTCAAGGGCAGCCTTCCCACTGGGAAGCGATCTGACATTCTTGGCCACATCATGGGGGTAGCCAAGTTAGATTAAAGCTTTCCAACTGGCACTACAAAACACCCCACAAGGAATTCAATCCCAGCTCTGTCAGGTGCAATCTTTCCATGTTATAATGGTGCCATCTTCCCTAGAACCAGTTTTAGCGCCTCAGGAAATAAAGTCCTCCCTCCTGCATCATCTTTGTAGCCATGCATTCATCTGCCTTACCTTCTTGCTTTTGTATTCATTTGTACGTGACACTGTGAATCATCTGGGATTACATTTGTGACCCTGCTTTCTGAATTGTGCTTACAGGAGAATATCTCCCATCCAACCTAAGTCATTGGTACCAACATGCACCACAACCTCTGACAGTTCACCCTCCCTGCAAAGACATGCTGTCACATCCTTGGCCCTGATGCTAGAGAGGCTTCATATCATCCTGGAGTCACATTGTCAGATGCAGAAAGGCCTGTATGTTCCTCCAACTGTATAAATTCCCTATCACTATTATTCTTGTTTTCTTCTTTCTGCCCTCCTTTACGGTCAGGCCTCTTGTGGTGCCAGAACTTGGCTCTGATTGCATTTCCTAGAGGAACCAGCACCTTCATCAGCTTTCAAAATATAAAACTCATTTGTGAAGTGAGAACTCAGATTTCTGCAGCTGCAAGCACTTTCTGCACACATGGCCATCTCAAACACCAGCAGGTTCCACGACTTCCCGCATGTAACAGGCTGCACAATCCACTTCCCTGAAACATATTCACAATCTTGGCCAAACTGTTAGAAAAGTTGAGCAGTGGGGAAGTTTAATTTTATTCCTCCTGCACAATAAGAGAGAATGGAAGAATTTAATTCTCCCCCAGGAAATGAACTGGTGGTGAGTGGACCCATATAAACAGGCAGAATGTATGCGTGTAGACTCTTCTACCTTTCTGACTTCCACCCACAATTAAGTCCAGGGTGATATGAGTTGAGGACTATCTACCCACTGGGAAGCCATATGAGACCTTTAAGTAGCCACACCAGGTAGGTACTTCCCAGGAAAACCCTGGCTGTATGTTTGTACCTGGTGGATGATAGAGGTTGAAGCCCCTCCTACCTACCCTGCCTATGCTCATGAAGTGACACTAGCTTGACAAGATCCACCAAATGACACACAAATCCTACTAAGCACAGGATAAAAGCAGCTTTTAACCTTTTGGTTGAGGTTTTGTTTCTCTGAAATTGGATGAAAAATGGAGAAATGCAGGTGGCACTGGCAGCAATGTTTGCACTTGATTGCACTTAACCTCGCGAAAGGCAGACAGAAAGCTCTTCTTGAGTCCTCTCAATGCTGTTCAGACTAATTTTACCAGGTTGCTTACAGTGACAGTTTCATTATTTGTATCAGGGCGATCTCAGATGCATTCATTGTTAGCTAAGTACCACACTGAATGACTTACCCACGAATAACAAGAGTGCAATGTATATCACAGTGCTACTACTGCCCGAGAATTAAAGTTAGCAAGTGTTATACTTTGGCATTACCTGAACATGAGATTGCTGTGTGTAACAGCAAGAAATAAATCACGGTGGAAGCACTTTATCTAATTATCTCCTTTGTTACCCAACTTGACAGCTGTTTGCCTTTCAACTGATGAAGCATTTTGCTTGAAGTCAACACCATCTGTTTCTGTCATGAGGATGTCAGAGGTAATGAAGGAGATCGCTTGTTTAACTGGGCACCTTTAGTGCTGGCAGTGGAACAATAGTAAGATCACCATGTCTCATTGTTTTAAACATTTACCACTGTTAATGTGGAGGGTACTAACTTAAATTTAAAAAAATGTTTATTACATTCATTTGAAATATCCAATATATGAAAAATAACATTTAAGTGAATTATCAAAGACTTCCTCCTGCATTGAATAATATTGTTATTCCTCATTTCCTTATAAACTTTTCTGTATAAAAATATCACTTAAAAGATAATGATTGAAGGCATTTTAAAATTTCCCCAAGATTGACTATTATCACCTTTAATTGTTTACAACAGATTCTAAACTTTACTTGTTTGCACTCCCTATCTATTTGTTCCTAAATATCCTGCATGTAGCGCAATTCCCATGAAGTACCATACAGCGCCGAAGAGGAGGTCTCACAGTACTGTGAATAGTGTCCCTGCCCATGAAGTAAAAACTCTGGGTTTGATTCCACTCCAGGATTTGTTGGCCTTAGAAGGTGCTTTTATATTGTGCCAAACACATTGATTATCAACCTGCAAATCCTTCCGACACATTTACGAGAAGGGGGCAAGTCCCTTGTTCAGCTATGCTTTATGAAGAAAGGCACTCCATGTGCTCTGACAACAGGCCAGTGAACTGCTCCAGGGGTTAAAAAAAATCTAGCCACAGAAATAAATGTATTTCCAAAGAAACCAGTAAAAACTTGCTAATGACACGTACAGGCTGATTTGCTTTGTGCATCTCAAAATGAAGTCCCAGAGTGACCAACATATTCATTTCCAAGTATTGCTGGTTTTTCCTCTGATTCTTTTCAAAATCAGGTGGAGTTTGTGACAAAATGTAAAGCTTTCTTCCCACATTAGTTTATTGATTGTTTTCTTTTCCTTTAATCTATTATTAATTATCATTATCACACAAAGGATGAATGCTGTGATTTATTAGCTGCTTATGCAAGGTATAGAGAAACACATTTCATTCTGAAAGGTCAGTATTCATTACATGTACTTGAATTGGTTCCTGTCAAATGAGGAGATAACTATGCTGATATTGATTGGATTCTGATTCATCAATGAGATTCTGTCAAAAAGACCTTTGGCATGTTTTTAAAAATTACTGGACAATAATTGCAAGCTATTCCAAGTGACGCATGTTACCTAGTGTAGTTCCGCGATCCAGGCTGTTAGATTGTTGATCTTGGCTTATCAGAATATGTCTTGCTGGAGGCTGCTTTCTCCCACTTCACTAGCAGCTGTTCACCAGCCCCTGTGGCTTGCTAGCTGCTCTTACCTACCTTCCTTTCTGATGTTAGCACTAGTCTCTTACCCAACTTGCACTGGCCACTGGTTCCACTGCACATCGCCCCACCCAGCTGATGCCACATCCTCAGTGCATAGCACACCATTTTGCTCAGGGAGTGGGCAATGAATGAGGCAGCAGGTAGGGTACTGAGGGCTCTTTCTGTTCTCTCAGGAATTTGGCTACAAAGTTGTATTTCTACACATACATGGCCACTGTGGCATGTAATGGTGATGTTGGCAATGAACATCATGTTTGTTTTATAGCTGGAAGAAAGAAAAATAACAACAACCTGCATTCATGTCACATCTTTAAAGTGGAAAACCATTGCAAGATACTTACAGTTTTGTAATCAGACAAAAATGAATGCCAAGACAGTCAAGGATATATCTTTGAAGCATCACCAAAACAGATCGATCTTTGATGAATGAGTTTAAGGAGGTGCTTAAAGGAGAAGATGAGCAAGGGCATGGAGTTTAGGAAGAAAGCTACATAACTAGTGGTTTAATCACCAGTAGTAGAGCAATTGCTGGAAGGAATTGAGAACAGCCGTAAAGAGAGAAATGGAAAGTTTTTATTACTGCGTTTTTGGTGGAGGTTAATAAGAAAAATGTTCAAGGATACAAATTGATTAAAAAAAAACAAAATGGAAATTTCTTATTGGGAGTTGAAGGACCAGGGAGGAAATGATTGTCATTTGGGGCACAATGTTTTTGCTCATAGTTTCTAGCATGCTTCCAAGTATTATACCAGGTTGCTGGTCAGTCTGAGGCATGCATCAGAATCAGTAACTGCGCCATGTAAGCAGTGAACATCAACTTTAAATGTTCAATATGTTTTGAAAGAAAGCTCCAAAAGAAATGAGAATAGTAAGAACCGCAGATGCTGAAGTCAGAGACAACACAGTGTGGAGTCGGAGGAACCCAGCAGGCCAGGCATCAGAAGAGCAGGAGTTTGCATATTTTCCCTGTGTCTGTGTGGGTTTCCTGTGGATGCTCCGGTTTCCTCCCACAGTCCAAAGATGTGCGGGCTAGGTGGATTGGTCTTGCTAAATTGCCCATAGTGTTCGGGGGTGTGTGGGTTATAGAGGCTCGGTCTGGGTGGGATGTTCCAAAGGTCAGTGTGGACTTGTTGGGCCGAAGGGCCTGTTTCCACATTGTAGGAATTCAATGGTTCTATCTATGATTCGCTGAATGTTGACGTTTTGGGTTGGGACCCTTCTTCAGAAATTCAGAAAGAAGGGTCTTGACACAAAACATCAACTATCCTGCTCCTCTGTTGCTGTGTGGCCTGCTGCGTTCCTCCAGCTCCACACTGAGAAGTCAAGGAGAAATGAGTTCATAATTACTGCAGTATGTAGCATATTTAACCAAATACTGCTCAATTTCCAATGTCAGTTGGTTTGTAACCTGAGTCTCCATCTGAAAGAGTGGGTACTATTTGCAGACTCGAGATGAAAAGAACGTGTTATATATTCTAGTAAGCCAGATTCCATTGACAATTGTGTTAAATCTTTGGATATTGCTAATGTTGATTCAGATGCTGAGCAGATGAAATTCAAAGTTAATAGGTGACCGCCTCAGGGAAGTGATCAACAATATCAGGCTTGAATGCAATAATAAATGAAAAATCCACCATAATATGACATGATATGGAGTATTTGGCTACACTGTCGTGTAGTATGGAAAAATTGTGGAATGTCTATTGAAGTCAAATATTTAAGAGGTACGTGCTTCTCCAGCAGTGTTTGGCTGCCAACCTGAGCATCTATCACTGTCATTGACACATTCAATTGATTGATCCAACTTAGCAAAATCTTAAAGATTTTTTAGGCTGAGTCACAGTGAGCAAGAGGGAAAATGTAACTTTATGAATCACTAAAACAGAAAGAAAATCATTCAAAACCAAAAGAACTGCGGATGTTGTAAATCAGGAACAAAAACAGAAGCTGTTGGAAAAACTTAGCAGGTCTGGCAGCATCTGTGAAGAAAATAATCAGAATTAATATTTCGGGCCCAGTGACCCTTCCTCAGAACTGATGATGGCTAGGAGAATCTCATTTATATGCAGAAGATGTGGCAGGGTTGTGGGGGGTTTGGGGTGTGGTGGTAGGGGGTAAGGAGTAAATGATAGATTATGGATAGAGCCCAAAGAAAGATAAGAACAGTTGGACAGACAAAGGAGTGGATAACGATCTGGGTAGAAGGGTGAATAGCTATTAATAGGACTGTTAGTGGCTAACAAATGGTGGTGTACAATAGCAGACTATGACAACAAGGTCTGGTCTGTTGGGGTAGGGGCAAAGACATTGGACAGTTCAAGCCCTAAAGCTTTTGAACTTGATATTGAGTCCACAGGTCTGCAGGGTCCCCAAATGGAAAATGAGGTGTTGCCCCTCATCTTCTTTGAAGCACTGCAGCAAGCCTGAGACAGAGATAATAGAAGCTGCAGATGCTGGACAATCCAAGATAACAAGGTATGGAGCTGGATGAGCACAGCAGGCCAGTCCTGCTCCTAAGATGCTGCTTGGCCTGCTGTGTTCATCCAGCTCCACACCTTGTTATCTGAGACAGAGATGTTGGCCAGGAAACAGGGTGGTGTGTCAAAGTGGCAGGCAGACAGAAGCTCAGGATCTATTTTGCGTGGAGAACATAGGCGTTCTGTGAAACTGTCATCCTGTCTCCATTTTGTTTCCTCAACGAGGACGAGACAACATTGTGAGCAGTGAATGCATAGACTGGATCCGGAAGGTTAACTAAAGCAAAGGAATACAAAATAAATGGGAGAATGCTGAAAGCTGTTGAGAAAGTGAGGAATCTTCAAGCATGTCCAAAGGGAGGTACAGGACAGGTCATTATAGTGGTTAAAATGACATTTAAATTATTTTCTTCATTAGCTGAGGTATTGAATATAAGAGCAAGAAGGTTATGAAAGAATTGCATAAATAATTAGTCGGGCCACAACTCGAGGACTGTATTCAATACTGGTTGTCTCATTATAGCAGAGCACTTGACAGGGTGCAGAAACGATTTATGACAACATAGCCAGTACTAGAAAAGTGTGTCTCTGAGGAAAGATTGGATAGGCTAGCATTGTTCTTGTTGGAATGGAGTAGGCTAAGGGGAGATTTAATTGAGATATATGAAATTGAGTCAGTGTGGAAATAGATAGACTGACTGCCAGGTTTGGAGGAGAAATCTATAGCAAAACCAGGATCAGTGGCGCAAACATCATTCATCTAGTGTGCACCAGTATTGGGATTTCAGGCAGCCACGATCTCACCAAATCCTTCTTTATTTCTTGCATCTTCGTATTCAGTTCAAAATGTGAAAACTTTTCCATGCATTGTTTGTGATGTCTTTATAATACCATGATGTATTTCCAGGTGACAAGAGCTCCTGTTTCCTCCCACAGTTCAAGGAGGTGCAAGTTAGGTGGATTGGACATGTTAAACTGCCCCGTAGTGTCCAGGGATATACAGGTTAGATGTGGTAGCTATGGGAAATGTAAGTGGACGAGTCTGGGTGGGATGCTCTTTGGAGAGTCGCCGTGGGTTTGTTGGGTCAAATGGCCAGTTTCCATTCTGTAGGAATTCTATGGAATTCTAAATACTTAATTTAGTTTGGTTTAATAATAACTGTTTCATTTAATCAATATGCGCTTCAGTTTAACTGGAAGTAAAACAGGCAATGAAAACAATGGGTTGAATTTTAATGCAGCCTAAACAACATGGGCCCGAAATGTCAGCTTTTGTGCTCCTCTGATGCTGCTTGCCCTGCTATGTTCATCCAGCTCTACACTTTGTTGTCTGGGCCATGGTGACATCTATTACTGAATCATGTGAGAAATCCTATGTGACCTATCTTGACATTGCTGCACAACCTGCTGCATCTTTTTTTGCATTTGCCAAGAAGCAAGGGCTCTTTGTTGATAGGCAGAAGACAGTTGCCAATCAAAGGGGTTTGTATCTTGCTTAACACCTTATTAATAGTGCACCTTGCCACATTAATGTTCAGCTCCAGATCTTACCAGGCTAGATATTGAGAATTCTTAACATGGAAATCAAAGTGAGCATTTGGTGACTTTAGGTCAGCATTTACACTAAAGTTCCTACATGCTAGACAATCAAGACCAAAATCTCAGCATATGCTCCATGGATACTGGCCACACAACACCATATCCATGGATTTAGGCATCCGATATGTGCCAGCATCAATGAACTCTCATAGCACATTTCTAATCCATTTACAGGACATTTCTGCATTCCATTTCTTGATGCAGCTGGAGATGCAGCAATATCATTGTAATGCAATGGCAAGGACTGCAGTGAGCTCAGGGACGTACATCCAGCTCATGGTCTGGACCAGGCTACATCCCTGGGCTTCTCACTCGCTCTCATAGCACTTAGTCAACCTGAGCCTACTGGATGCTTAGAGTAGCCCTGTCTTGTGTTGCCTTTTTGTGCCTTATCCCTCAGCTAGCGCTACCAAAGTCACATTAATTTTCCTTTGCCTTTCCATTTAGTACAGGCACAAAGGAAGAAAGCTTGTCTTGGTGGTCAGTCATCCTCAGCTAAATCAAGCCTTTAGTCAGGGGTTCTCGGCACAGTAAGTCAAGGGAAGTCTGTGATACTTGTCCAGTGGTGTGGGCATGGTCAGTCAGCTGCTTGGGGGTGTCAAGAATCAGAATTATATCCTCATAATGGGTGAGGAACTGAATACGGGGTGTCCTATCACCCATCTTGACTCTTTTTGTCCTTTTGTGGGTTGTTTTTCTCCTCAAATGAGAGAGAGGTATTACGGGAGATGCAAGTGGGTGGCACAGCTGTCACTTTTCATGCAGATGGGGCTGTGTTCTAAGTGAGTGAGTAGGCAACATAGAGGGTAAGCAGAGTTGGTGGTGTTAGGGGTTGGGGAGGCTAGTAAGTGAGGGAAGATGTTGTAGGAAAAAGTGAGAGTTGCAGAACATGACCCTTGGTGGGAGTTGGGAACAGTGTCAGAGATGGAGTGAATGTGAGGCATTGGAGAGAAGATAGTGGGACATATGCTGCCGGAGTCATTGACATTCTTCCTGCAGTGCTGGGCACTCCTCCAGATGGCTGAGACTGCTCTCACACAGGTGGCAATGTCAGACCAGGCTAGCACGATTTGGTGACGTGGTCTCCAGTGCTGGTCTGGCGGTGAGAGAAAAACCTGGATCTGTGCCACTCTGTCTAGCAGGACTTCCAGTACCTTGCCTGCAAAACGGAGTGCCAATTTCCCCATCGGCCCTGTCCGAGGATAATTTCAAGAGCAATGCAGTGCAGCTTCAGGCTGACAGTGCTTGCTGGGGTGCACAATATGCTTTTAAAAGTGGTGTTGATGCAAGGGATGCCAGTCAATTCTGGATGTCCCAACAATGGAAAATTGTTCCAGGAATGGAAAGATGGTAAGATGGAACTGGAATTGGATGTGAGGGGCACCTAAAGGTAGTGTAGGTATCTAATGAAGTGGGTTTGATAAGGTGCAGTAAGAAATCTTGCTAAACCCACTGTGAATTACTCTCCAAATAACAATGCAACTTGGTCAAAATTCCTGAGATTCATGCCAACTAGGCAGATTTTAAGAGTTAGAGCAGGGAGTATGAAAATAACTTGCAAAGGATGTCAAACTCTGGACAAATGTTTTGCATTTACAAAAGGGAATGTGTGCATGTTGTTCCCTTAACTGTTAACTAAGGTATTGTTGATGAAAATAAGGAAATGGTGAACAAGTTGAATTGTTTCTTTGCATCAGTATTTACAGTAAAAGTCAGTATACCAGCCATCCAAAAAAGACTAATATTGAATCAGATTCATCAAAATTCATAATAATAGCAATGAAGAAAATAACTCACTCAAAAACAACAACTCCTTAGGACCAGATGATTTCTATTCCAGGATTTTAAAGAAAGTAAATGAGAAAAGTGCCAAAGCCAAATTATAATCTACCAAAGGCCTGTCAGTTCAAAAACCATTCTGATATTTTCTGAAGTTTTCTGAAAAGTTTGGAATGGAAAATTATACATATCACTGTTAAAGTCTCATGGAATAGTGGAAGCCGGTACGATTTTGTAAAGGATAGGTCAGGCCTGATAAACTTGATTAATTATTTTATAGAGGTGGCTGGTGATGCAGACAGGGAAATGTTTAAGAAAATTACTTATGTGGACTCCCAGAAACCAATGTGATGAAGTCCCTCGTAAGAGATTGTTAACTAAAGTTCAAGTTCATGATGTTGAAGACAAATTACTAACCTGATTAGGAAATTGGTAGCACGGCAGAAAACAGAAAATTGGTGTTACTGTATTTTGCACGATATGACCAGTGATATCTGAATGCCTTTTGTCAGAATATAAACTGTTTACTGTGTTTAATATTGACTAGGATGATGGGACATAAAGTCATACACCCAACTTTATCGATGGTCACAGCATAGTTGGAGCATAAATTTGCATAGAGACAGTGATACATTACATAGCGATTTGTAGAAAAATTTTGAGAGACATAAGGAAGGAATTCTCAATATAAAGAGTGGTAGGAATTTAGTGCTCTATTCCACAAATAACAATGTTAGATCAATTGTCAACTTTGTATTTGAGTTTTTTATAGATTTGTGTGAAACAAAGGTATTATGGAACATGGGGAAAGAGTTAGACCATGGTCAACCATGACATCACTGAATGGTAAAACAGGCACAAGCAGCTAGAAAGTGTATTTTTGTTCCTATATCCCTGTAAGAAGCTTGTTCATTTTCACATTTACTGTATGAACAGTAGACTTAAAAGCAACTACATTAAACACTCTGGTCAGAACTGCTGCCTCACAGTATCAGGAACCCAGATTCTGGTCCAGCCTTGGGTGAATGTCTGTGTGGAGTTTGCACATTCTCCCCGTGTCTGCATAGGTTTCTGCCAAGTGCTCTGGTTTCCTCCCACAGTCCAAAGATGTGCATAACAGTTGAATTGGCCTTGCTAAATTGTTCTGTAGTGTTCAAGGATGTGCAGGCAAGGTGGATCAGCCATGGTTAAAACAGGGTTCTGGGGATAGGGTGTGGGAGTGGATCTGGGTGAGATGCTCTTTGGAGAGTTGCTGCAGACTCAATGGGAGGAATGGGCTCTATCTATACTGTAGGGTTTGTAGAGAAAGGAGACTGCTGGTTATATGAATGTGCTGGTTGAGGCTAGACCACTCATAAATACTATCAGCAAGGTTTGATTAAATGCAAACAGAGGCAACCAAATGACCAGTTCCCAGAGCAAGGAAATCTACTGCTGCTGGTTGCATGAGAGTTCTGGTTAACAGGGTACGGGATAATGGCGACTTTTAGTAATAAGAAACAACAGATTGTGTCGTACGGCAGTCTTCTCCTTCATTTGACCTATCCAACATTTCAGAACTGTGCAGGAAGGATCAATAAAAGTTACCACATGATTTATATCCTACCCCTCAAGCTCTGACCTGGTTGTCAATGTTGTCAAAGTGAGTTATGACCAGCCACCCATGAGGATGATAATTCTTATCCTGTGGACTTTTGCATTCTGTTCTGTTCATACTACATGTGACAAATTAATGGCTTCAAATTGGTAAAGTTAAACATGTAAAGAAGTGAAAAAGACTTTTTATTGCGATTATGTTTTGTTGTAGCTGGACGTCATGAGCACAGATTAGTCTGATCTTATGAGACATAGATTTTGATTATTTATAATTTAAAAGATGCCCTTTAAACAAATTTTGTAGACAATTAATCTGAGTGTAATGCAATCTGGATGAAAATTTAAACATATTTTATTGAAATCAGAAGTCACATGACAGCAGATTATAGTCCAACAGGTTTATTTGAAATCTGAAGCTTTCAGAGCTCCATTCCATCGTCAGGCAAAGAAGCTTTTAATTAAACTTCTGATTTTAATCAAACCTTGCTGACAGTATTTACGAACAGTCTGGCACTTCACCTGGTCATGGAGCAGTGCTTCAAAATCATGTGATTTCAAACGAACCTGTTGGACTGTAACCTGGTGCCATGTAACTGCTCTCTTTGTCCATGCCAGTCTAACACTGGTACCTCCACATTATTTGTAGAAATCCTCAGTCATCTGTGTTGATATTCTCGGTTTATGCAGCAATTTAAGCCAATCTGTTGTGGGTTTGTCGAATGAAACTAGCTTAACAGTCTTAGTTTGGTTTTAATTTGAATCCATTGCAAGCTGATGAAATGATCAATTTGAAGTTTACTATCTCTTAAAAGGGCTCCATTTGAAGTGAGTGTGGAGGTATTCCTAACGCATGTGAGTTTGTAGCACTAACTGCCAGAAATTGAATGCAAATTAGAATCTGCTCCACAGGGTACTGCAGCAGAAATCGTATAAAACACTGAAGTTTTCAGCCTACTCCTTTGAGCTCTAGAGGCAAAGAACAGGAACTCTACTCTGTTTGCTATCGCTGCAGCTGACCCAGGAATACATTTTGCTGCAGCTTAGAGCCCAAATTTTCAATTATTGGTTGAGACAATGCTTTTGTTAATAATAACAACACAGGTCATTACACTCCTTCTACTACCAGAAAAAAAAGTCTGATTCTAACAATCATGATAATTTTCTTTTGTTATTGATCTACTGATTCAAAAATAATTATAATACATCTTGTGGCATGCTACTTATAAGCAAGTTACTTGCATGTACCACATCCTAGCACATTTAGTCAACATATAAGTATGACACACTCTGACGTTGGACACTGGGTTGTATGACTCATATCGTTATATTTTGACGAAGGTTGAGTGTTAGATTGTGAAGTAATATGTGGGATGTGTGTGCTGGTTGAGAGCTTATTTCAAGATTAACCTTTCTCATATGTTAGATAGCAAAATGAAGTTCTCAATGTTTAAATATTGAGTCAGTTTCCTATCACAGCTTCAGAGCATGATTATGATTTTCAGTGCTTTCATTACCATCCATCTAGATACTGTACAGATTCAGAGCCCATTTTCAAATGTATAATGATTCAAAGGCCTGACTCAGTGTTCAAGCATGTATTTTATGTGATTTTTTTTGTCTAAATAAAAATTCTACAAAATTTTCCCCTTACATTCAAAGTTTAGAAATTATTCTGGGTTTCATTCGCTGTAAGTATAAAAAAGATGCATGGCATACCATGTTACTAGTGGGTAGCTCAACTTGCTCAGGCACTGGATGCACTGCTAAAGTCTTTGGGTGACCATGATGTGGAAATGCCAGTGTTGGACTGAGGTGGACAAATTTTTTTGCTATGGAATTTCAGAACTGTCATTTGATGAGTTCATCATTGTATCCCATTCTTTCACAGTAAGTGACATGTTCCTCCTTGCTTGAGCAGATCCTGTGTATATGCAGGGCTTGTCTGTAAGGGATGGCGTCTTTAAAATGTGTTTTGGGTGTTCGCTAGAGAAGTAAAGGTAGAAAGTTATCCATGGGCTTGCAGTAGAGTGAATTACAGCATTTTCTGTCCTTGATGGGGAAGCTGGTATCCAAGAACGAAACAGTTTCCGAAGAGTCGTCCATGGTAAGTCTGATAGTGGGATGAAACTTGTTGATATCGTCATGTAGTCAATTGTGATTCCTCACTGGTGAGTCAAGGGAAGAAAATGTTATCGATGTCTAATATATAGTGTTGGTCAGATGTCCTGTGCGATGAAGAAGTCTTGCTCAAATTTGTGCATGAAAAGGTTGGGGTGTAAACTTGGTCCTATGGTTGTTCCATGTGTCTGGATGAAGAGCTGGTTGTTGAAGATGAAGACATAGTGGTCAAGGATGAAGTGGATGAGTTGTAGGATGCATCTGGAAATTGGCAGCTGTTGATGTTGAGTCCTGAGGCTGCTGCAGCGATGCTGTTGTCATGGGGGATGCAGGTGTCAAGTGCCGAAATGTCTGTAATGATGAGGAATGTTCCTGGTCTGACTGGTCCATGAGTGAGTTTCTGTAAAAAAGGCTGCAGTGTTGTGACAGAAGCTGGAGGCTCCTTCTGTAATGTGTTTCAAGATGCCCTCAACCTAGCCAGAGAGGTTCTCACACAGGATCCCGTTACTTGATTGACAAACACAAGACACAACCAATGAAGCAACCTTCATTGTCCAGTACTTCCCTGGAGCAGAGAAACCACACACGTGCATCGCAGCCTTCATCATTGATTATGATGAACATCTTGCCAAGGTCACCCCTATGCCTCCAATACTTGCCTTCAAACAGCCACCTAACCTCATTCGTAGCAAACTACCCAGCCTTCAGGAGAACAGTGACCACAACACCACACAAACCTGCCATAGCAACCACTACAGCACATCAGGTCATGGACATGGATACTACATTCTCATGCAGGATCACCACCCACTGGATACATGGGATGTATTCATGCAACTTGGCCAATGTTGTCTAGCTTATACGCCGCAGGAAAGAATGCTCTAAGGCATGGTATATGACAACGGATGAATGGACACAACACAACAATTGCAAGGCAGGAATGTTCCCTCCCAGTCAGGGAACACTTCAGCAGTCAAGGATATTCAGCCTTTAATCTTTCGGTAAGCGTCCCCAAGGCAACCCTCAAGATACACAACAATGCAGAATCGTTAAGCAGGGATCGACAGGCAAATTCCATCCTAATAAGGACACCCTCACCTCTGATTCAAGTCTCATTACATCTGACACCACCTTGCCATTCTGTGCTTGTAAAATCTTCCTAACTGTTCTATTTTGACATCATTACCGTGATTACTTATTATTATCTCTCTACGTTTTAAACTTTATTCTGTCTACTTTACTTGTTACTTTGGTCAGACTTTTGTCATGTGACTCTGATACCTACTCGTATAATTTATGCTGTTTGGTTTGTCTCTAGGACCCCATTTCATTTTTGATTATCTCTCTGCCTTAATTAATTGGTTCATATGTCATCCCTTCACTTGTTATTCAGCTGTTGACACTTTACTCACACCATTTGATACTTTCGATCACCTGCAAAGACTTGTTATTCAGCCTGTCAACGCTCCACTCACACCATTTGTACTTATATGTTGACACTCTTAATTACCTGGAATTATCTTGCCATTATCTCTCTGCCTATATATTGTGTCTATGTGCTTCCTTCCACTTTACCTTAAAAAAAGAGCAGAGCTCCGAAAGCTTGTCATTTTAAATAAACTTGTTGGACAATCACCTGGTGTTGTGTGACTTCTGATTTTGTCTTCTGGTAAGCAGTTGCTGCAAGGAGACTCTAGATAATTTGTTACTGATGAACAGGATGGACATTAGACTATTGGCTCATTAAATTGCTTGCTACCACCTATCTGAGGGATTCTTTTCGGGGGGGGGGGTGCAGACAGATTGAAGGCAAACTTTCTCATCAGGTGGGCACCCTATGGAAGAAAAACCTCTCTTACATAAGTGGCTGAGGTCAGGAGACCAACACTAATAGCCCTTGGATTTTACTTCTCCCATTTCTACAACACTGAATCTGAAAATCCTGCTAAAAATCAAAGCAATCACCTTTCCTGACAGAAAACAAAAACAAAGTTGCTAGAAAAGCTCAGCAGGTCTGGCAGCATCCGTGAAGGTGAAAACAGAGTTAACGTTTCGGGTCTGATGACCCTTCCTCAGACCTTTGTTTTTTATCCTGATTTACTGCATCCGGAATTCTTTTGGTTTTTATCTTTTCTGGCAGGATGTTCGTGGAGTTACTTTGCTACCCGTCTGAAAATGACAGTGAAAGACTTGAACCCTTATGCAGATTACTGTCTTTAATAAATAACATTATGCAGTATAGTTTGGATTTTCCTTCTGAGTTCAGAAAACCAACTGTGGGAGAACCTCTGATTCTGCACTCTATCTGAAACGGTTTCCTGCTGCAATTTTTAAATGTGAGACTACGTTAGGGCCAGACAACAAGGATCATCATCAAATTGGGGGTCCTCTGGCCAAGTCTGTCTGAGCTCAATCATCTGGGGTTGTGGGTCCAGAGGTGTAGGAGAAACTGAGAAGAGAGAGAGTTAGGTATGTTTTCATCTTGTGTTACCCTCTGAATGCACTTTGACAATAGAAAACTAACAAGAGATTACAGGTGCCAGGTGATCTTTACACTGACAATGACTGCAACTGTTCTCCTTCCAGTGGGAGGAGCATGAGATGCCTGACCTGTTGCCTTGCTCACTGAGTAGGCTTTGGATAAGGAATGGGAGACTGCTTGCTAACTGGAAAATTTCACTCACAGGTAGGTAGCTGTTCCACCCCTGACCCATCTACCTTGAAAACATTACTGGATGAGGGTTTAACAAACAGACTGCGAGCCAGCAGCAGGAACACTTGCATCTATACGCCTCCATGCCAATTTCCATCAGGCTTTAGAAATCCGGCATCATGCCATTGGTCTGTAGTTTCTCGAGCCACGTTTGCTACCATGCTTTTCAAAAGCAGGAAGATTTTAAACAGGCTATTGCCTTCAGAAAATAACAGTGAGACCAGCAGGAGACAAAGACATTCTAGCAATGTCACTGGCTGAGTAAGCCAGAGACTCAGGCTAATTCTGTCAGGGCAAGGGTTCAAATCCCACTGGGGCAGCTGGCGCACTTGAATTAATAAGACCTGGAATTCAATGTTTGTCTCAGTGACAGAGATCATAAAGCTATTTTGTGGCTGTAAAGCTTATCTGGTCCTGTCCTTTAGGGAAGAAAGTCTGTCGTCCTTACCTGGTCTACATATGATTCTAGATCCGCTGCAATGTGGTTGATTCTTGCCAAGTTGAGCCCCTTCATTTCAAGACAATTTGGTCTAGCATCGAATACAAACCTTGCTAGTTATGTGCACATTCCCTGAAAGGACATTAAGAATAAAATGAATGTATAAAACATTTATCAATTATTAACACATAATTTCTCCTCTAAGGTTTTAAAGACAGAAAAGAAAGAAAGGCCAGAATTTATGTCACTCTTTTCACAACGATAGGCCATCCCAAAGTGCTTTGCAGACAATTAAATACTTCTTAAATGCAGCCACAATTGTAGGAAATACAGCCACATTAATCAAAACAAGATTTCTAGAACAACAATGTGAAAATGATCAGATCATCTGTTTCTATTAAGATTGAGAGATAAGGGCATAACTCCTCTGCTGTTGTTCCAAAAAAAGCAGGAGATGTTTCATATTCAGCTGAAGAGACAGACAGATTTGCAGCTTAATATCTCATCAGAAAGATGGGGCCTCCAAAAGTGCAACACACCCTCAGTAACATACTGCAGTGTCAACCTACATTCTTATGCTCAGGTCTTGAAGGGAGGCTTAAACACACGTAGGCCAATCAAGAGGAAAATACAGATTAATACTAAAGAGTGACCTTGCATCAGAACCTGTCTCCAAGTATTTCACATTTATTTTATCTGGCTAAATGACCTTTATTCTCCCCATTTGCCCCTCTCAAAATAAAAATGATCTTTATTGAACCCTAGGTCTGTATACCCTCATAATTGAATAAACCCAGCTTAACTCTGTACCACTTGGTCTCGAATACTGATGGGTTCAATATTGATCCAGTTTATTCTTTTTTGTTGTTTATCCCAGTTCTCTACAAGTATCCAAAACTCTGTACAACTATCCCTGCTTTTATTTTTCACAGATGAATTAGTATATGTCTTTTTTCATTGCAAGTGTAGCTCAGAAAGCAGAATTACAAGACAATCTGTCAAATCAAGGTTAAAAATTCAAGAGGAAGAGAAAGGAGCTCTTGCCAGAGATCCATTATCAAATAAGGGATAGATTTGATAAATTAGGGAACCCAGCACAGAGCTGAGTGTGGCAGAATACACAAATACTGAGGTCAATGTACCAGATCGATTTCCATCCATTCAAATTCAATGATGCAAAATTATATAGACATGCTAACCTCTGTTCAAATAATTTTGATATACCTTGATGTGGTGTGGAGCTGTGTGCTGGAAGTGATAAATTCCAAACTCTATCATAAAATTACATGATTTTGAACTCGTATCCTACTTTCTAAATTCAGCTTGTATTTCTGCGTGCTTTTTTGTGCAGTAAAACAATCAACTGTTGTGTATACCTGCAGTATTCGTCATTGCAGTTCCTGTGCTTTCAGTCTAGATCTTTGTCTTCATGCGTGATGAGATCTATGTTCACTGCTGCATTTGAACCATCACATTTTTGTCTAAACTTTTGGATAGTTGTTGATGGTTTAGATGTCAGTCTATTTTTGTGTTTTAATTTCTTGGAAGAAGATTAGAAACCCGGCCTTTCTCATTTAGAAGTCAGAATGCTACCATCTGAACCCCAGCTAACTGTTGTACAATGTAAATATTGGTGTTTATGGATTTTACAATCTCCTTTAGGGCATTGTTTTACTTAGCCAGGGTTAAATCTTAGAATCAGAAGACTTCAGCTTATTTACACAAAGGTGATTCTAATATTCTGCAGGTGGCAGACACTTTATAGAATCCCCTACAGGGTGGAAACAGACCCTTTGACTCAACAAGTCAACACTGACCCTCACAGCACCCCACCCTGACCAATATTCCACTAACCCACCTAAATCTACAAATCCCTGAACACTATGGACAATCTTCCTGGCCTGCATATTTTTAACTGTGGGAGGAAACTAGAGCACCCAGAAAAAACACACACAGATACAGGGAGAATGTGCAAACTCCACACAGTCACCTGAGGGCAGAATCGAACCTGGGTCCCTGGTGCTGAGAGGCAGTAGTGCTAACCACTGAGCCGTCTCTCTTTCCATTAATCCGCAATGATCCGAAAATGCAGTTATTTCATTGGAGCAATGTTGTCATTCCTTGGGCTATCATATAAATGAATGGGCACCTTATTTTATTCCCCACACTAAACATAATTATATGATATTCAATGATAATAAGGCTGTGCTGTAGTCATTATGCATAACATGTAACATTATTTCAACTGCCAAGTTTGTGGGCGACTTGTCAATGTTCAGATGTTGAGGGCATGTAGTGAGAGCTACCAGTGTCAGTTTTGTTCAAAGAAAATTGCCTGATGAATTTCAATATGAACAAAGTTTGACCTCTGTTAAACTTGCAAGACTTGGTAAATTGATTCGAGAATTGAAAAGAAGCTCTCAGAACTGGAGGTGTAACTTCAGTTGTATACAATGTGATTTAACACCACAGCAGATCTGTCAGTACAATTAGACTGCGGAAAATATATAACAGCTCTCCTGAGAAATCCATTAGCTTTTCAAAATAATTTCTAGATGCATAAAAGAGACTGTTTCTGTGAGCTCTTTAATGATGGGTGCCAATATAAATCCTTCTCATGAAATTTTATTCAAATTTCTTAACAATCACTCTATATTTTAGCAAAAAGCATTGATTAAGTTAAAGTGTTTAAGATTCTAACAAACTTACATTTTTTGGTTATGTAGCAATTGTGTCAGGTTTCACGCAAGGTTTTTGTCTGTGTGGCCTAGAGATATCTCTTGGTACATTTTATGAAACTTGTCTCCTCAACTACTTACCCCAGCCGTATAGCACCCCCTCTTGCCTGATTAGAGCCCCATTCTACCAATGACCAAACTTGAAAATGATCACCATTGCCAGAATAGCCCAGAATTGACTAGCATTCCTTGGCATCGGGTGCCACTTTAAAAGGCTATATGCACCCAGACAAGCAGTGGCAATCTAGATCTACCCCTGCGTGTTTCCTGGTATATTCCCCAGACCTGGCAGAGAGGGGAAAAATGGCATTTCGCTTTGTGGCCAGGAACCTGGAGATCCTGGTGGAAGGGATGGTGCAGAGGAGATCATAAATCTAGACCTTGCCAGCCCAGTCTGAGTTCAGTGCAGTCTCAGGCATGTGGAGGATTATACAGTGATTTACATAGATCAATACCATCTCCACTCCACCAGCATAACTGCCACCATTTATTTACAGATACCTCAAACATACTCTGTCCCTGTTATTTTTGTTTAAACACACTCGCTGCCTTAGTCCAGTCTTAATGTCACTTGTCGATGTTTTCAAAATTTCTAAGTAGCAAAATTACAGCCCTGATCTGAAAGAGGACTTGTCTCGGGGAATACACCAAAGAGCTGGGCAGTTCGCCAAGTCAGATTTTCCTAAAAACAAGGGAAATTGGGAGCCAAGCAATTCCATTTGGGTTAATTATCAAAGGACATTTACATTATCTAATGACCTATTTGTTGCAAGTACATATCACGTTTTATATACCTATGAACTGGCGACTTAACAGTGCTAGTTATCCACTACCATTACTGTGACATAATTTTTGTTAACTTTTATGTGTACTTTTAAAGTTTTTGAGTTAATTTTAAAATTTTTATAAGTGTTTTATAATTAAGATAGTCATCAAGATGGCTGCAGAGCAGGGGTCTGAGCTGGGGCTCATATGTTCCAATGCTTTTCTTTTCTTTTACTTACCTCTTGTCCTGAGCTCAACAGCAGCAGTGAGGACCCTCAGCACGGGCCCGAGCGGGCCTAGCACGCACCTTGTGGCGCCAATGAGTGAGTCCCTACTTTTCTGGGGTGAGTGTAGGATCTGGCATTGCGGTGGGGGACTGCTACATCGCAGAAGTGACATCGGCGAAGTAGCCCAGTGGCTAAAGATGCCACCTGTCGACTTTCGATTTTGTTGCTGTTTGGGTCTGGCACTGACAATGGCAAAGTGGTAGCAGATGGGCATCACAGTGACCTTGATGAGTTGGGCCTAGCGGCAAGAGATGTCACTCTGATGTTGGTGGGTCTGGTGCAGGTGGTGGAGAGGTGGTGGCAGAGGAGTATCAGCCCTGACACGAAAGATTGTGCCTGAAGAGCGGCAACTTCAACGTTGGTTGGATCCTGTGTAGACGGCAGCGAAGTGGTGATGGAATGATAGTGGCACAGGCTTCGTTGATGAGGAGCTGGCTCAGGATTGATGGGCTCTCTTTAAGCTATACCCTTGGTTTTCTTTCATATTCTTAAAGCTATTCAAAATGGTGTCAGATCATGGCTACAATGGACAAGCTTTTCACTGTATTTTACTGTTTTTCTCACTGGAAAATATGCATGACAATGAAATCATTTATTCATGAAAAACATATGTTCTCCCACTACCATTTTCATACCTTGTGAAGGTGCCAATACCAAATGTTCTCAGACTGCACATGAACCTTAGCACTGTGGGGTTGGTGTGTGTCATCTCCAGGCTTCAGCTGGGTGAGTTCTTCAGTCTTCTGACCTGTTGTTAATAGTTGGAGAAGTTTGAGTGCCAGGGAAACAGTAAGCCTTGATGGACTTATTTTGTTGAATGCCCAGGAACCTCATAAGGTTTCAATCATTCTCAAGCCACTTTGCTCATACACTCATTACAAATCCGAAGTGCACTGGCTCAGAGCCCTGTTTCAGTTTCTTTATTTCTGGGGCCACGTGTTGATATTTCCTCCCTTTTCCCTCTCAGGATTTTTCTAACACCTTGTTGTCATTCTGATACCACAGTGTCATCACATCCACCAATGCAACTGATCACTGCTTCCTGAAGATAATGTCAGGTTTTCAGAGGTTCCAGTCCTTACCCTAATGTCTAGGTTCTTACCCTAATGTTTCTGGGTTCCTTGTTTTGAACTCCCCCCAATTCACTCCTTGCCATTCACCTTATCTATGCCCCTCATCATTTTATAATACTTTATAAGGTCATCTATCAACCTCCTACGCTCCAGTGAAACTAGTCCCGGCCTATCCAGCCTGTTTTTGTAACTCAAGCACACCATTCCTGGCAATAATCTGCTTAATCTTTTTTGATCCCGCTCCAAATTAACAATATCTTTCCTATAACATGGTGACCAGAACTGAACACAGTGCTCCAGAAGAGGCCTCACCAATGACCTGTACAGCATCAACATGACATCCCAAATCTGATACTCAAAGATCGGAGCAATGAAAGCAAGTGTGCAAAATGCCTTCTTAACCACCCCGTCTACCTGTGACGCAAATTTCAAAGAACTATGTACCTGAACTCCCAGGTCTTTGTTCTACAACACTACCCAGGCCCTACCATTAATTGTATAAGTCATGCAGTTGTTTAACTAAAACACAATACCACACATTTATTCAAATTAAATTCCATCTGCCATTCTTCAGCCCATTGACCCAATTGATCAAGATCACTTTGTAATCTTAGATAGCCTTCTTCACTGCCCACTATGCCAACAATTTCGGTATCATCTGCAAACTTATTAACCATGCCTCCTATATTCTCATCCAAATTATTTCTATAAATTTCCAACAAATATGGACCCATTATTGATCCCTGTGGAACACCACTGATCACAGGCCTCCAGACCGGAAAGCAATCCTCCATCATAGTCCTCAATCTTCTACAGTAAAGCCAATGTTGTACCCAGTTCGCAAGCTCTTCCTGAATTCCATGTGATCTAACTTTACTAATTATACTACCATGCAGAACCTTATCAAAGGCTTTACTAAAGACCAAGTAAACAACATCTGCTGCTCTGTCCTCAATAATCTTTATGGTTACTTCCTAAAAAAAACTCATCAAGTTTGTCAGACACAATACCCCTTGCGAAATTTATGCGCAAAACAAAGTGTGAAGCTGGATGAACACAGCAGGCCAAGCAGTATCTCAGGAGCGCAAAAGCTGACGATTCGGGCCTAGACCATTCATCAGAGAGGCAGTTGGGAGATGGTTTTGGAATAAATAGGGAGAGAGGGGGACACAGACCGAAGATGGAGAGAAAAGAAGATAGGTGGAGAGGAGAGTATAGGTGGAGAGGTAGGGAGGGGATAGGTCAGTCCAGCAAAGACGGATAGGCCAAGGAGGTGGGATGAAGTTAGTAGGTAGGAAATGGAGATGTGGCTTGGGGTGGGAGGAAGGGATGGGTGAGAGGAAGAACAGGTTAGGGAAGCGGAGACAGGCTGGGCTGGTTTTGGGATGCAGTGGTGGGAAGGGACGAGCTGGGCTGGTTTTGTGATGCAGTGGGGGGAGGGGAAGAACTGGGCTGGTTTTGGGATGCAGTGGGGGAAGGGGAGATTTTCAAGCTGGTGAAGTCCACATTGATACCATTGGGCTGCAGGGTTCCCAAGCAGAATATGAGTTGCTGTTCCTGCTCCTGCAACCTTCGGGTGGCATCATTGTGGCACAGCAGGAGGCCCATGACGGACATGTCATCTAAAGAATGGGAGGGGGAGTGGAAATGGTTTGCGACTGGGAGGTGCAGTTGTTTATTGCGAACCGAGCAGAGGTGTTCTGCAAAGCGGTCCCCAAGCCTTCACTTGGTTTCCCCAATGTAGAGGAAGCCACACCAGGTACAATGGATGCAGTATACCACATTGCCAGATGTGCAGGTGAACCTCTGCTTAATATGGAAAGTCATCTTGGGGCCTAGGACAGGGGTGAGGGAGGAGGTGTGGGGGCAAGTGTAGCATTTCCTGCGGTTGCAGGGGAAGGTGTCGGGTGTGGTGGGGTTGGAGGGCAGTGTGGAGCAAACAAGGGATTCACGGAGAGAGTGGTCTCTCCGGAAAGCAGACAAGGGTGGGGATGGAAAAATGTCTTGGGTGGTAGGGTCGGATTGTAGATGGCGGAAGTGTCAGAGGATGATGCGTTGTATCCGGAGGTTGGTGGGGTGGTGTGTGAGAATGAGGGGGATCCTCTTTAGGCGGTTGTGGCGGGGGCAGGGTGTGAGGGATGTGTTGCGGGAAATGCGGGAGACCGGTCAAGGGCGTTCTCGACCACTGTGGGGGAAAGTTGCGGTCCTTGAAGAAGTTGGACATCTGGGATGTGCGGGAGTGGAATGCCTCATCCTGGGAGCAGATGCGGAGGAGGCGGAGGAATTGGGAATAGGGGATGGAATGTTTGCAGGAGGGTGGGTGGGAGGAGGTGTATTCTAGGTAGCTGTGGGAGTCGATGGGCTTGAAATGGACATCAGTTACAAGCTGGTTGCCTGAGATGGAGACTGAGAGGTCCAGGAAGGTGTGGGATGTGCTGGAGATGGCCCAGGTGAACTTGAGGTTGCGGTGGAAGGTGTTGGTGAAGTGGATGAACTGTTCGAGTTCCTCTGGGGAGCAGAGGCGGTGCCGATACAGTCATCAGTGTAACGGAGGAAGAGGTGGGGTTTGGGGCCTGTGCGGAAGAGGGACTGTCCCACGTAACCTACAAAGAGGCAGGCATAGCTTGGGCCCATGCGGGTGCCCATGGCCACCCCCTTTGTCTGTAGGAAGTGGCAGGAATCGAAAGAGAAGTTGTTGAGGGTGAGGACAAGTTCGGCTAGGCGGATGAGGGTGTCGGTGGAGGGGGACTGGTCGGGCCTGCGGGACAGGAAGAAGCGGAGGGCCTCGAGGCCATCTGCATGCGGAATACAGGTGTATAGGAACTGGACGTCCATGGTGAAAATGAGGTGTTGGGCGCCTGGGAATTGGAAGTCCTGGAGGAGGTGGAGGGCGTGGGTGGTGCCGGTGTTTTCTGTTGGTGTCAATGCAGTGTGGTTCTGAAGGAACACCTCAGGTTAGGCAGCATCAAAGGAGCAGGAAAGTTTCGGGTTGGGACCCTTCAGAGTGCAAACTGAAACATCAACTGCCTGACCTGCCGTGTTTCTCCAGCGACATGCTGTATTGACTTTGAATACAGCATCTGCAATATCTGTGTTCTCTAATGGTCACTGGCATGGGAAATAATGAAACTTAATTACTGATGTAAGGACAATATATACACAAACTGGCACTGAGTGGTTGGTCCGCTCAGGGCTGGCAGCTGGTTTGATGTTAATTGGTCAATCAGGCATATGTGCATCTGTGCTTTGAACCATCCCTTTGGGTGCTTAATGCAATAATAAACAAACTATTTTTTTAAAGTGAATCACTTTAAGTTGCACTTCACAAAACAAGGTTTGGCAAGCATACCACCACATTTGAAATTTATTTTCTTATTCCTTTTAAAATAATTGCTATTATGGAAAAAGAGAAGAACAGAAAAAATAATCAATTCATCTCTTACTCTTTTCCACACTAGAAATTGGGGTCTCAAATTTAGGATTGGATCTAATGAAAGGAGCCAAAAATGCGACCAAAAAATGCACAAAGAGCTGAGCAGAATACAAATGTTGAAATGTGCCTGAATTGGTCATTAAAATAATCAATTGCCAGCTGTATAATGTGGGAGCTGGCTGATCCCATTGTGAACGGCAGCGACCACATCTGCAGCACGTGTTGGTTGCTGGAAGAATTCCAAATCAGACTATATGATCTGGAATCTGATCTTCAAACTCTGCGGCACATCCAGGAGTGGGAGAGTTACCTGGACACTTTGTTTCAGGAGGCAGTCACACTCAGTAGATTAAATAATTCAAATTCAAAAAGTGTTCAGGGACAAGGTATGACTGTAAGTGATGCAGGTAGGGGGATTCTGAGTTCAGGAGTGCAGGAGCCTCAGCCCTTGACCTTGACCAACAGGTATGAGATTCTTGCTCCCTGTACGGATGAGGGAAAGGACTGTGGACACGATGAGCCAGTTGACCGTGGCACAGTGGTGCAGAAGGCCATTCAAGTCGGGGGAGCAAAAAGACAGGTAGTTGTTATAGGGGATTCTATTATTAGGGAGACAATAGTATCCTATGCACGCCGGATCGGGAGTCCTGCATGGTGTGTTGCCTGCCCGGTGCCAGGGTGCAGGACATCTCTGACCGGCTTGAAAGGATATTGGAGCGAGAGGGGGAGGATCCAGTTGTTGCGGTTCATGTTGGGACTAACAACATAGGCAAAGCTAGGGTAGAGGACCTGTTCAGGGATTATGAAGCACTACGAAAGAAATTGAAGTACAGGTCCTCAAGGGTCATAATCTCCGGATTACTGCCTGAGCCACGTGCCAGTTGGCATAGGGAAAAGAAAGTTAGGGAAGTAAACACGTGGCTAAGGGATTGATGTGGGAAAGAGGGATTCCATTTCATGGGGCATTGGCATCAGTTTTGGAACTGGGGGATCTGTACCATTGAGACGGTCTCCACCGAACCAATCTGGAACCAGTGTTCTAGCGAAAAGGATAAATAGGGTGGTCAGTAGGACTTTAAACTTCTGAGTCGGGGGGAAGGGAAAGTGAAAGACACAGGGAGTATGGAGTTAAATGGAAAGATTAGCAACAGGATAGCATGTGTACAGGTGGGTTTAAGCTCAAGGCAGACTAGGAATACAGCAAAATGGAAGGATAGGTCAAGACATCTTAGGATTTCCAATCTCTCTAATGATAAGAAAGTTAGCATTAAGGCACTTTATCTAAATGCTCGTATTATTTGCAACAAAGTAGATGAATTAACAGCACAAATCCTCTTGAATGATTATGATGTGGTAAGCATCACAGAGACATGGTTGCAGGGAGTTCAGGACTGGCAGTTAAACATCCAAGGATTCACAACATATCGAAAAGACAGGGGGGTGGGCAGAGGGGGCAGGGTTGCCTTGTTAGTTAAGAATGAAATTAAATCTATGGCACTGAATGACATAGGGTCAGAGGATGTGGAGTCTGTGTGGGTGGAGTTGAGGAGCCACAAAGACAAAAAAGCTATAATGGGAGTTATGTACAGACCTCCTAATAGTGATCAGGACCAGGGGCGCAAGATGCACCGGGAAATAGATAGGGCATGTCAGAAAGGCAAGGTCATAGTGATCATGGGGGACTTCAATATGCTGTTGGACTGGGTGAATAATGTTGCCGGTGGATCCAAAGAAACATTCATGGAATGTTTGCAGGATGGCTTTTTGGAACAGCTTGTGATGGAGCCCACAAGGGAGCAGGCAATTCTGGACTTAGTGCTATGTAATGAGCCAGACTTTATAAAAGGCCTTAAAGTAAGGGAACACTTAGGAGACAGTGATCATAATATGGTAGAGTTCAGTCTGCAGTTTGAAAGAGAGAAGGCAAAATCGGATGTAATGGTGTTACAGTTAACTAAAGGTAATTACAGGGGCATGAGAGAGGAATTGACGAAAATCAACTGGAAGCAGAGCCTAGCGGGGAAGACAGTAAACCAACCATGGCAGGAGTTTCTGGGTGTAATTGAGGACACAGTACAGACATTCATCCCAAAGAAAAGAAAGATGATCCGGGGTGGGATTAGACAGCCATGGCTGACAAATGAAGTCAGGAATATATCAAAGAAAAGGAGACAGCCTATAAGTGGCCAAGAGCACTGGAAAATCAGAAGATCGGGAAGGCTACAAAAACAGACAGAGGATAACAAAGAGAACAATAAGGAAGGAGAGGATCAAATATGAAGGTATGCTAGCTAGTAATATTAGAAATGATAGTAAAAGCTTCTTTCAATACATAAGAAACAAATGAGAGGCAAAAGTAGACATTGGGCCATTCCAAATTGATGCAGGAAGGCTAGTGATGGGAGATAAGGAAATAGCTGAAGATCTTAATAAGTACTTTGTGTCAGACTTCACAGTGGAAGACATGAGTAGTATGCCAACAATTAGGGAGAGTCAGGGGGCAGAGTTGAGTATGGTAGGCATTACAAAAGAGAAAGTGCTAGAAAACCTAAAAGGTCTAAAAATTCATAAATCTCCTGGCCCCGATGGGCTACATCCTAGAGTTCTGAGGCAGGTGGCTGAGGAAATAGCAGAGGCTTTGGTTGTGATCTTTCAAAAGTCATTGGTGTCAGGGAAAGTCCCAGATGATTGGAAAATTGCTGTTATAAACGCCTTGTTTAAGAAAGGATCAAGGCAAAAGATGGAAAATTATAGGCCGATTAGCCTAACCTCGGTAGTTGGTAAAATTCTTGAATCCATTGTCAAGGATGAGATTTCTAAATTCCTGGAAGTGCAGGGTCAGATTAGAACAAGTCAGCATGGATTTAGTAAGGGGAGGTCGCGCCTGACAAACCTGTTAGAATTCTTTGAAGAGGTAACAAGTATGTTAGATCAGGGAAACCTAGTAGATGTTATATATCTAGACTTCCAAAAGGTCTTTGATACGGTGCCTCACGGGAGGCTGCTGAGCAAGGTGAGGGTCTATGGTGTTCGAGGTGAGCTACTGACTTGGATTGGGGATTAGCTGTCTGACAGAGGGCAGAGAATTGGGATAAAAAGGATCTTTTTCAGAATGGCAACCGGTGACGAGTGGTGTCCCGCAGGGTTCAGTGTTGGGGCTGCAGCTGTTCACCTTATCTATTAATGATCTGGATGACGGGGACTGGGGGCATTCTGGCGAATTTTGCTGATGATACGAAGATAGGTGGACAGGCAGGTAGTACTGAGGAGGTGGGGAAGCTACAGAAAGTTCCAGACAGTTTAGGAGAGTGGTCCAAGAAATGACTGATGAAATTCAATGTGAGCAAATGTGTGGTTTTGCACTTTAGAAAAAAAAATACAGGCATGGACTATTTTCTAAATGGTGAGGAAATTTGTAAAGCAGAAGTACAAAGGGATCTGGAAGTGTTGGTCCAGGATTCTACAAAAGTTAACTTGCAGGTAGAGTCTGTGATTAAGAATGCGAATGTAATGTTGTCATTTATCTCAAGAGGGTTGGAATATAAAAGCAGTGATGTGCTTCTGAAGCTTTATAAAGCTCTAGTTAGGCCCCATTTAGAACACTGTGTCCAATTTTGGGCCCCACATCTCAGAAAGGACATACTAGCCCTGGAGTGTGTCTAACAAAGATTCAAATGGATGATCCCCGGACTGGTCGGTTTAACGTATGATGAACGGCTAAGGATCCTGGGATTGTATTCTTTAGAGTTTAGAAGCTTGAGGAGAGATCTAATACAAACTTACAAGATAATGTATGGCTTAGAAAGGGTGGATGCTGGGAAGTTGTTTCCATTAGGCGGGGAGACTAGGACAAATGGGCACAGCCTTAAAATTAGAGGGGGTAAATTTAAAACGGAAATGAAATGACATTTCTTCAGCCAGAGAGTGGTGGGTTTGTGGAATTCATTGCCACAGAATGCAGTGGTGGCCGGTACGTTAGATGCCTTCAAGGCAGAGATCGACAAATTCTTGATCTCACAAGGAATCAAGGGCTACGGGGAGAGTGCAGGGAAGTGGAGTTGAAATGCCCATCAGCCATGATTTAAATGGCAGAGTGGACTTGATGGGCCGAATGGCCTTACTTCCACTCTTAAGTCTTATAGTCTCGCCAAGAAGTAAAATTCAGTGGCTGAAATTATCTTTGACAAATAAAAGTACTGCAGCAAGTTCTCATTGTTTAACATCAGAGCAACATGGTAAATGGCACCACAAAGGAAAAGGAAACACTGACTTGCAAGATAGTAGGAACTTATCCATCTTCTATCCGCCTCCCCCATCTCCCTGTTTATTTCAGAATCCTCTTCCCCTCCCCCATTTCTGAAGATGGGTCTCGACCTGAAGCGTCAAACTTTCCTGCTCCTCTGATGCTGCTTGGCCTGCTGTGTTCATCCAGCTTCACACCGTGTTATCACTAACTTGCAAGATGCTCGTTTCTCTAAGCCTGGACCATTGAAATGGAGAACATAGATGAAAGTACTTGCTGAGGCAAAGACACCTGAGGTTCCCCAGAAGATACTTTTCAGCAGTTGGATCTTAGTCCATATCTATAACAGATGAAAGAGTCAGACTTGAAAAATGATTGGAGTTCAGTACCCAAAATAATTACGCTAGTTAAAAAAATGCTTAAAAGCTGGAAATGAGGAAATTATCGCAAGAGTTTCACATGGAGAAAGCAAAGAGGGTTTCATGAAACAGAGCAAAGTGAAAGAGAGTGTAGTTGTAGTGCAAGCACAAATGGAATAAAGGGAATTAGCTCCATTGCAAGGTAATGGCTTGTTAGGATCTGAGGCACTGTGTCTTGAGAATCCAGAATAGTTCTACAAGACTGGAAAAGCAGACGTTCACAACGAGGGTTTCACTTACCTAACTATAGTTGGAGAAGCCCTGACTTTCTGAAAAAGAATGAGAGTCTGTAAATAAAATAGTGAGAAATTCATTGTAGTTTAAGAGGTTAAATCAGAGCCAATTAGTTTAAAGATAATAAAGTGTGAAGCTGGATGAACATAGCAGGCCAAGCAGCATCTCAGGAGCACAAAAGCTGGCGTTTTGGGCCTAGACCCTTCATCAGAGTTTAATTATTAGTTTAAATATAGTTCAAGGTAGAAACCATTAACTCTCAAAAGGCCAAGAAAGGGCCTACACTGTTAGGATGACCAGCTAAGTTGGATCCCTGAAGGTAGTCCAGAAAAAGGGCATAAACTAAAGCACTTCAGCCAAGTCCTACAGTATGATAAAAGGTGGAAAATATTTAGAGGTCTGCAGAAGCAACAGTGATAACATGGCTCTGGGAAGCCATCCACACTTAAAGAAGCTGAGATTAGGCCATGACAATTAAAAAGAATTGGTAAAGTAGATTTTAAAAAATGAAACCAAAAAGAGAGAGCCAGAAATTGAATTGGCAACTAAAGAATCAAATGGGGAACAGGCCATCCAAACACAGCAGAACTAATAGTGAAGATGCTGTCTCACATAGTTAAACAGCCAAATGACAGTAGCAACTAGTTAGCCCCATGTGAGTTAGTATATCCTAGTTGATATAAGACAAATCAGAGACCAGCTCATGCCTCCCTGTAATTAAATTTGGCAAATCATCGTCCCCATTATCTATATGGCTCTTGTGGCCACCGAAAGGTTCAGCGACTGGTGCTAACTCCCAGGCATCTAAACCCGGGGCACAGTATTTACTTGAGGAAGCAGAAGTGAAAAAGATGATAGGAATGATGGGAATAGGAAAGATTGAATTGTGCCCAGCAGAATCCTTTTCTTCAGGGGTAAATAGAGATGCAAAAAGATCGCGGGCCTGGTTATCACAGTTTGAAAAGAAAGGAGTCCATATCTCTGCAGGACAGGCAGGACGTCAGTCTAGCCAAAATCTTCTTTTCAATTGAAAAGACCCACAACTGGGAAGGAAATTGCCTCAGCCATATTTAAAGAGTAAGAAGACTGCTAGATGATCAGCTGGCCTGTCTACCCAAATGAAGCTGCTTGTCCATTTTTTGAGGCAGACCAGAGAGGCACCAAATCACCTGAACTTGTGAGGAAGCTGCCAGCTCCAGGTGAAGAGCTGGACGGCACAACAGCTAGAGCTACCCCACATGAGATTATAAACAGATATCTACATCCTGGACAGTAGAGCTGGAGAAAGGTCCCAAGCGAGGCAGAAAAATGTAAAAGGAATGAATTCTGTGTGAGCTGGAGGCCTAGCTTGTCAATACAATCTCTGAGGCATTAGCGAGACAAGAAGGAAGACAAAATAAAAATGATGAGGAAGATGTATTATTGAGTTGATAAGATGCAGGTTACTGCAACCACTGAGGGCAGTAGATATCCAATTTTTTTTTTGTTATTAATTTACGGATGTGGGTGTTACTAGCTGGATGAGTATTGATTGGCTTTCCTTGATTTCCCTTGAAAATCAAGTGTTCGACTGCCTTCTTGAGCCATTGCAATCCTTTGCGTTTATCTGCACCCACACTCCTATTGTTGGAGAAGGATGGGGTTTTCCAGGTTTTGATCCAGTGACAGGGAAGAAACAATTGATGTAGTTTCAGGTCAAGATGTTATATGACCTCAGAAATCAAGAAAGCAGGCCCTTCAGCCCTTTGAGTCCACACCATTCCTCTGGAGGGCAAACCACCGAGACCCACTCCCCCTCTTGTATCCCTGTAACCCTGCATTTCCCATGGCTAATCCACCTAATCTGCTCATCTTTTACTTCGTTAGGAAACCAGAATACTCAGAGGAAACTCATGCAGGAATGGGGAGAGCATGCAAATTCCACACGGACAGTTGCTGAGGATGGAATCCAATCCAGGTCCCTGGTGCTGTGAGGCAGTCATGGTAACCACTGAGCCACTGTGCTGCCCTACGAGGAATTTGGAGTGAAAATATTCCAATGCATCTGATGCCAGTTAATTCGCATGACTCCTTATTCTCTTTTCCTTCAACTTTGTGTAACCTGTACTTAGTGCTTCATAATCACTAATTCTATAAGAGCTTTCCACAACTCAGAACACTCCAGTTACAAAACTTATTTCTGCACACTGTCTTAAATCTTTCACATGAAATCCATGTCTTCTTGTCCCAAGATATCAAAGCCTTTCTTTCTATCTAATGTGACCCATAATTTTAAAGTCAAGTTATCCCAAAGTCTCTCCTCTTGTTCAATGAGAAGAGGTAACTTTTTCAACTCTTATTGTATTTGGGTTTCCTCATAGTTAGTAGTTTTTGCAATGGATTCACTCTACTGACTTGATATCATTCCAAAAGCATCAAACACAGAAGCTGTATCAAGTATTCCACACATTTTTAATCTAGATTCACCAATACATCTTGACTTTTATAGTTACCATAAAACCTTGAATTCACCTTTTATGGTCTTTCTTCACTCAAGAAGTTGTTTTTAATGGGTTGTGAACCCAAATAGCAAATCCCCATCATCCAAGCTTCCTCCAGTCAAATTATGTACATTTCACCAAAATGTAGCACCACATATTTACGGACCTCTTTTGAACTGCCAAGTAAGGAACTTGTGTCTCTACCAATTTCAGCATGACTATTACCAACACAATATTGTCCTCTTCTCTAGACCTCTGTTCATGATTAAAACTAAAGTTCTAAAATGAAGAAAATACACTGTCAAATTATGTCCAAAAGTAAAACAAAAACAGCAGAACATTTCACCAATTTATATGGTGGGTATTTAAATACACATACAAAACACATGTGCTGTATGCAGTACTACATCCTTTCCATTAGTTGTGCGTGCCCTGTGAAATATCAAAGATGACATTGACCCTGACCAGGTTTAAAAGTTTGTTTTGTTAACAATGACCTGCTATTTCTGTTTAAGAAGTCTATTTTGAGCTTTCCTACCATTCACAACACCACACTTCATTCAGATTCAGTAAGCCAGCAACATTGCACAAGTTCACATCTGTTTCTCTCTGCACAGTCAGCACTTAGAACTAAACAGCTGTTCTACCAGCATGAAAAGATTTGCTTAACAAACAATGTCAGATATCAGCATAGTGTAGCTTCATTTATATCGTGGGAAGAAAATGACTTTGTTCGGTTGTAATTTCACCAATTAACACATAACCTAGTGGAGTAATGAAGAATGGGATTGAAAGGTCATGACTAGAATAATGCCAATTTAACACCTTTTATTCAAGTTAGGACATTGATATTTTGGAAAGAAAGTGGATGTTAAAAAGGTATTTAGAAACTACAGATCAGAGCCAAGTTTCCATGAAGTAGCAACAGTAGGAAAATGCACTCAAAATAAGCTGGAAACTGTAAGATGAAATGATAAATAGTCCTCTCAAACTAATTTGCATCAACCCAAACACAAAATCTTCAAAGAACCAACACAATCAGGCAGTTTAAATATTGTAATTGGTTATTGAATGCAACACAGCCAATAGGATGTCAAAGTTAAAGAGATAAAGCTAATTTAAACTGAAATTGTGTTTCAATAATTGTTTCACATCAGATCAATCAGTGGTCTAAATCACCTGGCAGTCATCATACTTACTTAACAAGGGCAGAACAACTTGCTGTATTTTGACCTAAATTAAACTACATTTAAAGCAAATGCAGTAGCAGAATGTGGGAGGTCATTGCTTGGCTGGTGGTGAGAGGGGCTCTGCCAGTGAGATCTTTTATGTGTGCCTGGAATCACTGCACGCTGCCCTTGAGGTGGCTGTGGGGGGGGATGAGACTGTTGATCACCTCCTTCTGGAGTGTGCCTATGCGCAGGAGGTCTGGAGGGGGATGCAGTGGTATTTGTTGAGGTTTGTCCTGAGCGGCTCTGTGACGCGGGACTCTGTGCTCAACGGGCTGTTTCCGGGGACGCACACCGAGACCAACATCAACTGCGCCTGGAGGACCATCAATGCGGTGAAAGACGCTCTTTGGTCTGCCCGCAACTTGCTGGTCTGCTAGCTGAAAGAACTGACCCCGACTGAGTGTTGCAGACTGGCGCACTCCAAGGTCCAGGGCTACGTGCTGAGGGACGCGCTAAAGCTTGGGGCAGCTGCCGCCAAGGCGCGGTGGGGAAAGACCACCGTATGAGCCACCTCGTCCAGAAGAGGGAAAAGAATCCTATCTGGTAACTGGGCCCAGCTGGCGCCTTCCCCAACCGGTCAGGGGGCCAACTGGGACTGTGTGGGGTGACGACTGCCGGGGTGATTTCTTTGCTTTGTTTTTTTTTCTCTGTTTTGGTTTTTTCCTTTAGTTGGTGTACGTACCCCCGGGTAACCCGGAGCGGCTTGCATGACTGGGTAGGTGTATAAATGTTTTTTTTTGTACATTCTATGAATAAAGTATATTTTTTCAAATAAAAAAATAAGCAGAATGTGGGAGGTAAGGGTCACCACTAGTGTCCCTGCTGACAACATCTGTGGGAAGTGCATCCAACTCCTGCGTTACAGGGAGGTAGTCACTCCTCAAGTACAGGAAAAAGGCAGGTGGGTTATGGTCAGGGGATGGAAAGGGAACTGGGAGGCAGTGCAAGGATCACCTGTGGCCATTCTCCTCAACAATAAGTATACTGTTGGGGAGGACTTTACAGGGGGAAGCAGTGGGGCATGGGTATCTGGCACAGAGCCTGTCCCTGCTGCTCAGAAGGGAAGGGGGAAGAGGAGCGGAGCATTAGTCAACAGAGAGGAGGTTCTGGGGGGAGAGATTTTGGGGGGGAGGGAAGAGACACACAGAGACACACACACACACACGTGTGGAGAGAGAGAAAAAAAGAAAGAGACACACAGGGCGGGGGAGAGAGAGAAACACACATGGCGGGGGGGGGGGGGAGAGAGAGAAACACACATGGCGGGGGGGGAGAGAGAGAGAAACACACATGGCGGGGGGGGGGAGAGAGAGAGAAACACACATGGCGGGGGGGGTGAGAGAGAGAAACACACATGGCGGGGGGGGGGAGAGAGAGAGAAACACACATGGGGGGGGAGAGAGAGAGAAACACACATGGCGGGGGGGGGAGAGAGAGACACACACGGGGGGGGGAGAGAGAGAGACACACACGGGGGGGGGAGAGAGAGACACACACGGGGGGGGAGAGAGAGACACACACGGGGGGGGGAGAGAGAGAGACACACACGGGGGGGGGGGAGAGAGAGAGACACACACGGGGGGGGGAGAGAGAGAGACACACACACACACGGGGGGGGAGAGAGACACACACACACGGGGGGGGGAGAGAGAGACACACACGGGGGGGGAGAGAGAGAGACACACACACGGGGGGGGAGAGAGAGAGAGACACACACACGGGGGGGGAGAGAGAGAGACACACACACACGGGGGGGGAGAGAGAGAGACACACACACACGGGGGGGGAGAGAGAGAGACACACACGGGGGGGAGAGACACACACGGGGGGGAGAGAGAGAGACACACACACACGGCGGGGGGGGAGAGACACACACACACGGGGGGGAGGGAGAGACACACACACTGGGGGGGGAGGGAGAGACACACACGGAGGGGAGAGAGAGACACACACACGGGGGGGGGGGGAGAGAGACACACACACGGGGGGGGGGGAGAGACACACACGGTGGGGGGGAGAGAGAGACACACCCGGGGGTAGGGAGAGAGAGAGACACACACGGTGGGGGGGGAGGGGGAGAGAGAGAGACACACACACGGGGGCGTGGAGAGAGAGAGACACACACACGGTGGGGAGAGACACACGCACGGCGGGGGGAGGGAGACACACACGGGGGGGAGAGAGACACACATGGTGGGGGGGGAGAGAGAGACACACACGGGCGGGGGAGGGAGAGAGAGAGACACACACGGGGGGGGGAGAGAGAGAGACACACACACACACGGGGGGGGAGAGAGACACACACACACGGGGGGGGGGAGAGAGAGACACACACGGGGGGGGAGAGAGAGAGACACACACACGGGGGGGGAGAGAGAGAGAGACACACACACGGGGGGGGAGAGAGAGAGACACACACACACGGGGGGGGGAGAGAGAGAGACACACACACACGGGGGGGGAGAGAGAGAGACACACACACACGGGGGGGGAGAGAGAGAGACACACACGGGGGGGAGAGACACACACGGGGGGGAGAGAGAGAGACACACACACACGGCGGGGGGGAGAGACACACACACACGGGGGGGAGGGAGAGACACACACACTGGGGGGGGAGGGAGAGACACACACGGAGGGGAGAGAGAGACACACACACGGGGGGGGGGGAGAGAGAGACACACACACGGGGGGGGGGGAGAGACACACACGGTGGGGGGGAGAGAGAGACACACCCGGGGGTAGGGAGAGAGAGAGACACACACGGTGGGGGGGGAGGGGGAGAGAGAGAGACACACACACGGGGGCGTGGAGAGAGAGAGACACACACACGGTGGGGAGAGACACACGCACGGCGGGGGGAGGGAGACACACACGGGGGGGAGAGAGACACACATGGTGGGGGGGGAGAGAGAGACACACACGGGCGGGGGAGGGAGAGAGAGAGACACACACGGTGGGCGGGGAGGGAGAGAGAGAGACACACACGGGGGGGAGAGAGACACACACGGTGGGGGGGAGAGAGACACACACGGGGGGGAAGAGAGAGAGAGAGACACACACGGGGGGGAGGGAGAGAGAGAGACACACACGGTGGGGGGGAGGGAGAGAGAGAGACACGCACACGGAGGGGGGAGAGAGAGACACACACACGGCGGGGGGAGAGAGAGAGAGACACACATGGTGGGGGGGGAGAGAGAGAGACACACACGGTGGGGGGGAGGGAGGGAGAGAGAGACACACGGGGGGGGAGGGAGAGAGAGACACACGGGGGGGGAGAGAGAGAGAGACACACACACACGGGGTCGGGGGGGAGAGAGACACACACGGGGTGGGGGGGGAGAGAGAGAGAGAGAGACACACACGGGGTGGGGGGGGAGAGAGACACACACGGGGTGGGGGGGGGAGAGAGAGAGACACACACGGGGTGGGGGGGGAGAGAGACACACACGGCGGGGGGGGAGAGAGAGAGACACACACACACGGGGGGGGGAGAGACACACACACGGGGGGGAGAGACACACACGGTGGGGGGGGTGAGAGACACACACACGGTGGGGGGGGAGAGAGACACACACACGGGCGGGGGAGGGAGAGAGAGAGACACACACGGTGGGGGGGGAGGGAGAGAGAGAGACACACACACGGCGGGGGAGAGAGACACACACGGGGGGGAGGGAGAGAGAGAGACACACACACGGGGGGGGGAGAGAGAGAGACACACACACGGGGGGGTGGAGAGAGAGAGACACACACACGGAGGGGAGAGACACACACACGGCGGAGGGGAGAGACACACACACGGCGGGGGGAGGGAGACACACACGGGGGGGAGAGAGAGACACACATGGTGGGGGGGAGAGAGAGACAAACACGGGCGGGGGAGGGAGAGAGAGAGACACAGACGGTGGGGGGGGGGAGGGAGAGAGAGAGACACACACACGGAGGGGGGGAGAGAGAGAGACACACACACGGCGGGGGGAGAGAGAGAGAGACACACACAGTGGGGGGAGAGAGAGAGACACACACGGTGGGGGGGAGGGAGAGAGAGAGACACACACGGAGGGGGAGGGAGAGAGAGACACACGGGGGGGGGGAGAGAGACACACACGGAGGGGGAGAGAGACACACACGGGGGGGAGAGAGAGAGAGAGACACACACACGGAGAGGGGAGAGAGAGAGAGAGACACACACGGGGTCGGGGGGAGAGAGACACACACGGGGTGGGGGGGAGAGAGAGAGAGACACACACACACGGGGTGGGGGGGGAGAGAGACACACACGGGGTGGGGGGGGAGAGAGAGAGACACACGGGGTGGGGGGGGGGAGAGAGACAAACACGGCGGGGGGGGAGAGAGAGAGAGACACACACACGGGCGGGGAGAGAGAGAGAGACACACACACGGGCGGGGAGAGAGAGAGAGACACACACACGGGGTGGGGGGGAGAGAGAGAGACACACACACGGGGTCGGGGGGGGAGAGAGACACACACGGGGTGGGGGGGGAGAGAGAGAGAGAGAGACACACACGGGGTGGGGGGGGAGAGAGACACACACGGTGGGGGGGGGAGAGAGAGAGAGAGAGAGACACACACGGGGTGGGGGGGGAGAGAGACACACACGGCAGGGGGGGGAGAGAGAGACAGACACACACACGGGGGGGGAGAGAGAGAGACACACACACGGGGGGGGAGAGACACACACACGGGGGGGGAGAGAGAGAGAGACACACACACGGGGGGGAGAGACACACACACGGTGGGGGA